>NC_056737.1:1915090547-1915180547 GCF_019279795.1 Protopterus annectens
GTCTGTAGGCCTGAATACACCCTCAGAAGCCGGTGCTTGCACAGTGGCTCCGGACCCATCCAAGGTAGAGACAGATGCAGGTTTCACAGTCGAAGAAGCATCTCGCGGCATACTGGACTCACAATGGGTCTCAGTAGAGGACTGCGAATCTGAAGTAGTGGGTATCAGGGGCTGCGAAAGCACCTCACTGAGTACTGGCGGACTGGTGACTAGCTTAACGGAAGCTTCGGCAGGTTTGGACCTATGCGGTGTCTTTAACCTTACTTTTTTTGGAAGATCGGTAGTCAGACGGCTTAAAGTCATTTCGGAGTACGTAGATAGAGTACGAAAGTAATTGGCTGCAAAAATGGCCCGACGACAAATAGTTTGGGCGTTGAACAAGGCACAAAACCGACAGCGAGGGACGTCGTGGTCTGGGCCTAAACAGGAGATGCAGTAAGAATGAATATCTCTATGAGGTACTTGCTTTTCACAGGTAAGACAACTGTTAACTTTTACTGACATTGGCTGGAGCAAGAAAAAGGATCCCCAATGGGGTACTTATCTTTTTTGAAGACTTCAGGTCTGAAACTCGAAAAAAAAGTTATGTACTTACCACAACATTCCATGCTTGTAGTCCATCTCGCCTATATTCTTGCTGGATGGGTTTGGCTCCGACTCGGCTGATACTAAAGCTCAAGAGCTTTTACTGGCTTGAGGCTAGCCCCTATCCCATGGTGCCTCACGGCAATTCCCCAGATCTAGTTTGCTAGAAAGCAATAAATACCCATCAGGTCATAATAAGAAAGAAGCTGTATAAATACAGCAAAGGATTAGAAACATAATCGATTCCAGGTGGACAATAAAGAGCAAAGTCAGGCAGCCCCAAAAAGAGGTCCATTAGATCCCCCAGAAACAGGAAGGGGGTTGGAGGGAGGGACACAAGAATATAGGTGACATGGACTACAAACATGGAACGTTATGGTAAGTACATAACTTCTTTATGTTATGTAGTCCTATCTCACTGTAATGCTTGCTGGATGGAACAGTGTCCCTAGCACCTTTATCCCAGGCGGCTCAAGCGAAGGGACTCTTCAGCACAGTGGACCCAAAGGATGACCTGTCCCGGGAAGCCAAATACAATTTGTAATGAGTAACAAACGTATGTGGTCGTACCCAAGTAGCTGCTGCACAAACAGTGTCAATTGGGAGCCTAGATCTAAAGGCATACAAAGTAGCTACAGCCCTAGTAGAGTGATCTTTAGCTTTTAACGGTAATTGTCTACCAGCTTGTTGATACGCAAAGGATATGCAATCCAAAAGCCATTTTGAAAGAGTAATTTTTGAAACAGGTAAGTCTTTCCTTTTGTCAGAAAAGGAAATGAAAAGTTGATCAGATTTCCCGAATTCTTTGGTCCTATGTACATAGAATGAATATCCTGTGGACATCTAGCTGGTGACGTCTATACTCTGATTTATTAGAGTGGTTTGGAAAAAACACAAGTAGCTCAATGGTAGTATTCAGGTTGTGTTCTGAGCATACCTTAGGAAGAAAGGAAGGGTTTGCCCTGAGAGAGAGACTATCCTTGTGAAAGATAATACAAGGAGGTTGGAATAGTTAGTGCTTGAAGTTCCGAGACTCTCCTAGTCAATGTTATAGCTAGCAAGAAAAAGGTTTTCCATGGTAATTTTAAGTCTGACGAAGGGGGTGGTTCAAAGGGTGCAGACATCAAAGATGAAAGGACTAAATTTAAGTCCTAGGGTTCTAATGGTTGTTTTTTATTGGGGGCCTAAGAACTCCTTTTAAGAAGGTTTTACAGAGTCAGTGTTGCATGATTGGATTTCCCATGAAACCAAAATGGAAACTGGAAATGGCAGCTAATTGAACTCTAACTGTAGCGGCTGCCGCTCCTTCATGAAAAATTGTTGTTAGGAAGGATAAAATGGATTCTAAAAGAGCTGTATATGGATCCAAGCCCAGATTCATAGCCCAAAGGGAAAACCTTTACCATTTGCTAGAATATAGTTTCTGAGTGGCAGGTTTATGGGATGAAATTAGGATGTGTTTGACCGCTGGGGATAAGGAATGCGCCTGGCTATACGTGGAACTGTAGCAGCCATGCTGTCAATTTGAAGGTGTGGATGGAGGGGTGGAACTGTCCCGATTGATGAATCAAGGAGATCTGGACATGGGTCCAGATTCCATGGTTCCTCCAAAAGGTAGGGCCACAGGAAAGGAAACCAAACTTGTCAAGGCCAGTAAGGAGCAATGAGGATCAAGGAACTCCTCAACTGTCTTGCTTTCTGTATTACTTTGGGTATGAGTGGAAAGGGAGGAAAGGCATAATGAAGTGCTGGGGGCCAATCGTGAACTAGAGCATCCCTGGGTGACATCCTGGATGGGGAATGAGGGCAAAGTAGCTGCTGCATTTGGTATTCAGGTGATTTCGCATCCACTGGATTCAGGGACCACTCGTGAGGCATCAGAATTGCTCAGCAGAGTTTGTCCGCTATTACGTTGGATTTCCCCGGGATAGATGTTCCTATCAGGAAGTGTTGAGTATCCATCGCCCATTTCCAAACTCTTAAAGCCTCTCTGCAAAGCGGATAAGACTTGGTTCCCCTCTTGTTTGTTTATGTACCACACAACAGACGTCTGACTGAATCACAATCGTTCTAGTGGGAAGGGAGCTGTGAAGTGCTTGCAACGCATATAGCGCCGCTCTCATCTCCAGAACATTGATGTGCAAGTGGTTCTCGTGGTTTTGCCAAGAACCTTGGACCGTCTTTCCCAGATAATGCCCCCCCCCCACCCTATCTGGGAAGCATCCGTGGTCAAAACTGCTTTCTCTTGGGGAGGAACAAGTGGACGACCCATGACAAGTTGTTTCGTGTGTAACCACCATGTCAGATCCCTTCTGCATGCGTTTATTATTATCTGGTGAGACAATGGAAGGTCTTGCATCAACCATTGCGCACACATCATCCATTGGAGAATCCTCGTATGTAGGCGAGCAAGAGGAACTAATAAGATGGCGGAAGCCATAGTCCCTAAGACTTGAAGGACTACTCTGGCCTGGACTCTGTTTAATAAGGATCTGATCTGACTGCGTAGAGATTCCACTCTTTCCTATGTTAGCTTTACTGACATGGTGGTTGTGTATTTCTGAGCCTAGATATACAATATGCTGCGAGGGAGATAAGACTGACTTTGGCAAGTTGACAGTGATGCCTAGGCTGGCACACAAGGATAGAGTCTCGTCCCTGGTCCTTATGAGGTGATGATTGGTGGTAGCAGTGAAGAGCCATTCGTCTAGGTATGGAAACACCTGGAATCTCAGGTGAGCTGTTACCACTGCCATGCATTTGGTAAATACACTGGGGGCTGTAGTGAGTCCAAAGGGCAGTGTTCTGAACTGAAAATGGATGGCTCCCAGCCAGAAGCGCAAGTGTCTCCTGGAGCGCCTGTCCATTTTGATGTGGTAGTACGGTTCTACCTGAGTTCGTCGACATACCACATAATCGACAATCACTTACCGACAGCTGACATAACCGACTTACAGCGCCGACATCCATGTATAAGCCTCTCGCTCCTACCATGTTCCAGGTAATGTAAATAGTTGTCTGTCATCAGCATAGCGTTATTTTCCTGTGAGTATACTGTATGATTTATGCTGATGACAGACAACTATTTACATTACCTGGAACATGGTAGGAGCGAGAGGCGCTACTAGCACATGGATGTCGGCGTTTTCGTAGTCGGTTATGTCAGCTGTCGGTGATGTGGATTGTCGGTGTTCTTGTGTCGTGTAAGTGATTGTCTATTATGTGGTATGTCGACGAACTCGGGTAGAACCGGTAGTACGCATCCTGTAGATCGATTGAGCACATCCAGTTGTCTTTCCCAAAAAAGGGAAATATCGACTGCAGAGTGACCATTAGGAACTTTGATTTTCTTACATGCTTGTTGAGCCTGCTGAGATCTAGAATTGATCTCCAGTCCCCTGTCTTTTTTTGGAAATAAAAAGAATCGAGAGTAAGTTCCGGATCCTACTTGCTCTGCGGGGACTTCCTGGATGACTTTTTTGCAGCAACGAGATGACCTCTGATATTGCACGGTCTAGTTGGATGGGTGGTATGTCTGGAAGAGACCAGGTCTGTTGGGGGTTCGGAAATAAAGGGAATCAGGTAACCTCTGGATATTACTGCGTGTACCCAACAATCTTGACTGATAGTTAGCCAGGTGCTTGGGTACAGCAATATACAACCCCCGACTGCCTCCAGAGACGGTCAGGCAGGCAACCCCTCAGGGTCGATGGAATGGACGATCAGAGAAAGCTTCTCTGTCTCCCTGATGTTGCAGACCTCCTTTGCCGCGAGGGCGGCGTCTTCCATCATATCCTCTCCCTCTGTCCCTGGGAGAGGGTTGACCTTGTGCCCGAGGAAAACCTTTTTGAGATTTGCGGAACCACATTTTCCCTCCTGTATTACCCTTGGGATAGGGTCTGGACAGGAGAGAGAAACAGACTCCAACAGCAGATAAGGTTTATCCTTCCTGCGCGCACCTAGTCAAAGTCTCTTTCACTTGGGGTCCAAAAAGAGATGAACCATCAAAGGGAACGTTAGTGAAGGAAGACTTGAAGGATTCCGTAAAATTACAAAGACGCATCCACGAATGTCTCCTGAGGGATATTCCTGCTGCGGCTGCCCTGCTCGCTCCATCTGCCGCATATGAGATCAGCCTCATGGAGGAGTTAGCTATGTAAGTAAGGGTGGAGAGCTGAGTGGAAACCTTGCCCATGGAACCCGGAGCTACTGAACCCTGGAGGATATCTCCTAACTCTTTCAAGAGATCCATCTGAAGACAAGTGAAATGAGTCAGGTAATTCAGCGATCTTACTGTAAATGCCACTAAAGAAAAAGTATGCTTCCCGTACCTATTCATTATCCTGGACTCCTTGTTAGGAGGATGGGTATTAGAAGACGTCTCAGATAATTCCTTCTTGGTGGCCACTGCTACCACCATAGCATCAACTGGAACTCCCTTGCTAAGGAAAGAACTTTCCTCAGGTGCCGTCATAAATTTGTTTGGCCTCCTTGAGACTGCTTCCAATGACTCTGGAGAGGTCCATGCTTTCCGCAAAATGACCCCCAAAAGTTGGTCATAAGGCAGTGTCACCCAAGAGGTGGAAGGTTGGGAGCCAAAGGCCTCAAGATACACTGATTCATCCTCAGTAGGGTTGGAGGTCTTCCAATCACCCCTCTGTCTAAGGATTTCAGAGGAGACATCCTCAGAGGGAGATCTAGGGGACCCTTCTGATTCCTCTAAATCAGTGCCTGATGTGACAGACTCAGGGGAGTAGACATGTTTCCTCTTACATAACCTCTTCCGAGGGAGCTCTCCAGTGTGATAATCTGGGGAGGTCTCGGAAGAAGGGGCGCCTGCAATGGGGGCTACTTGGGCCTCTGTTCCCTATGCTGTGGGGATGGCAGGGGGGGGGGGAGAGGGGTTGCTGCCTGCTGCTGGTGGGACACAGGTTCCAAAGGAATGGCTTAGGCAGAGGATAAAGCCTTCTCTGTAGCTTCGAAAGCCCCCCCCCCCCGTTCCAAAGAAGACCTCCGCTCCGAGGGGGCGGATGGCCGATTCCTAGCAAGAGGGAACAGCTCCGAACCAGAAGTGGGAGCAGAGCTGAGTCGAGCAGAGACTCCGAGAGGGAGGGTCGGTTCCAAAGCGAACCCAGGGTGACTGTCCCCCTCGGAGTCAACACGAGACCCTCGGCTCCAGACTGAGCCATCGAGGACAGAGTAATTGGCTCCGAGGAAACAGGCTTAATCCCAGGAGCCAAAGGGTCGAAGACAGCGGAATTTGACATAATAGGCACAGACAGCGAAGCAGTCGAAGGAGGAACAGTGATCAGTATGGGGGATGGCTCAGAGACCTTTGGGTCTGGAGGGGTCAATTTTTTAGCCAGAGCTGGATCTGAAAGCAACCTCTTCACCACCCTCTCAATGTCCTCATCCGACAGGGCCCTGGAGGATCTGGTTGAGACTGAAGGAGACCTTCTCTCCAAAATAGATCTCAAATTTGGAAATACAGTCTGTATGTCGAGAAACATCTTCAGTACCGAAGACGGTCTCGGAACCGATGGAATGGATTGCACCGAAGATGAAGTTGAGTCGGAACTGGAACCCCTTGGTTCTGACGCTTTTGACTTTTTGGTTGGATCCAAACTCAGGACCGATGATTTTTCTCTCTGAAGATTTTGGAGCTACCTGACCAAGTTCCAGCTGTTCCTGGAAGGAACTGGTCATGAGACCCCTGTCAATAAGTTCTCTCTTCCTTTCATTTAACACTCTTGCACTAAAAGTGTGACAGAAGGTGCAGGGTTCCTGTAAATGAGCTTTGCCCAGACTGGTGTGGCTGTCTGTAAGAGACATTTTCTGCGCACACCTGTCGCATTTTTTGAAGCCTGAAGGGCAATGATCCTTGTCTTTATCTTTAGACATTGTTAAACACTAAAATAGAGAGTAAGGAGAATTTTTTTTTTTTTTTTTAATAACAGTCACACACACACAGGGAGGAAAGGCCCTCTAACTTAAACAGGCACTATGGCCCTCTAATTTAAATGGGCCTTACAGTCCTAAGGGGAGAATAGGGGTTGAAAACTTTCAAAAACAGTCGCACAATACAGAAGAAACTATTAAGATATATACAAGATAGAAAAAGGTGATAGAAAAGGACTAAATAAGTAAAAAAAAAATCGTTTTACTTAGCCAACGAGCCAGTAAGACACAACCTCGAAGCTTTCGCGGCAAATGAGATCTGGGGAATTGCCATGAGGCACTATGGGATAGGGGCTAGCCTCGAGCCAGTAAAAGCTCTCGAGCTTTAGTACAGGCTGAGTCGGAGCCGAATATCGGCTCCGAACCCAACCAGCAAGAATTACGGCAAGATAGGACTACATAACACCAAAAATTTCAGGAGACGGCTGACCGGCACTTGCAAACTGCTTCTGGTTCGGGCACCGCACGGCAAGAATGACTGATGTAATGGCATCAGCTGCATGTTTTATTCCCCTGATGACCTGACGTCACGGAAGAAGTGACAGCATCCGACGAAGAAATATGAAGACTCTGGTATTCAGGCTGGTTGAGGGCTACCTGCAGGCAGATAACCCAAATGTGATGACTGCAACAGTGAAACACAAAGAACATCTATCAGTTGAACAAATTCTGCACCATAACTCCCTACAGTCAAGCTTGGAAACTGGACGCCCTGTCCTTTACCTGGGAAAGCCTCTCAATTTATGTCTTTCCCCCTCTGCCTCTCCTCTCAAAGGTTCTACTAAAGATAAAGCAGGACAAGCCAAGGACAATACTGATTGCCCCAGACTGGCCATGCCAGCACTGGTACCCCCTTTTGCGCAGTCTGACAGTGCTGCAACCATGGCACCTGCCTCAGACCCCTTCCCTGCTATCCCAGCAGGCGGGCCAGATTCTGCACACTCAGCTTCAAATCCTGAACCTTGCAGCTTGGTTAATTCCCTGAGCTCACCTCTAGCAAACCCTAGTAAGCAGGTGCTGGATGCCATTCTTGAGGCAAAGAGACCTAATACTAGAAAATCCTATTCAGAAAAGTCGAAAAGATTCTGTTCCTGGAGCAAGGCTCAGGGGATGAGCCCAACTGGGCCCAGCTTACCTTATATTCTAGATTAACAGAAATGCTCCATAAGGGCCTATCTTTCTCTTCAATTAAGATTCATGCCTCTGCCATCTCAGCACATAATACTGAGCTAACCCCCCTCTTCTCATCACCTGCTAAAGCAATTCCTTAGAGGGGCCACAAATTTAAGACCCCCCCCCAACCAGGAAAGCGCCCACTCCAGCCTGGGACCTTAACTTTGTATTGGAAAAAACTCACCCCCCCCCCCCCTTTGAACCAGCTGCTACAGCAGAGTTGAAATTCCTTTCTTGGAAAACAACCTTACTTCTAGCCATCAATTCCACAAGAAGAGTGTCTGAACTGCAGGCCCTCATAGCAGTGGAACCCCTTCATTATCTTCCATGCGGACAAGGTTTCCCTCAGGATTAATCCATCCTTTATGCCCAAGGTGGTGTCTAGTGTGGCTCTAAACCAGTCCATTCATTTGCCTACCTTTTTCCCTAACCCTCAAAATAAGGGGGAAAGAATACTGCATTCTCTGGACATGCACAGACAGCTTAGATTCTATTTGGACAGAACTAAGCCTCTCAGACAATCTGACCAGCTGCTAGTTTTGCTGCAGGGGTAGAGGAGAAGGCTATTTCTAAGCAAACCATTTCCAAATGGATAGCCCATTGCATCCATTTCTGCTACAAGTACCATGGAAAACCTACCCCACAGGGGATAAGATCACATTCAACCAGGGCTGCATCTACCTCTATGGCATTCCTCAGAGGAGTCCCTATCAGGGACATCCTGGAAGCTGCTACCTGGAGATCTGTACATACTTTCACCAAGCATTACCACATGCCTATCTTTTCTAAATCCAGAGCTGGATTTGCTACAGCAGTCTTACAGGGCCTGATTGCTAGCCCTAATGCTCTAACTGCTTCCACCCTTCCTTAACTTTGGGAATCAACCCAAATGTGATGAAGAACATAGTACAGAGTTGTGTACACTTACCATAAATGTAGATGTTAGAGTGTATTCACTGTTGCAGTCCTGGTTACCCTCCCTCCAACCCTCTGACTACTCTTGGTTCTACCTTTCCTTCTTGTTTTGCATATATTATTTCATGTGTATTTGCTTTTTGCTGGGGGGTGTTTCATACCATATAATTGCTTCCTATTGTGGGGGCACCTGACATCTGGGACAAGACAATGGCATCGGCTGCATGTTTTATACACCCGGACAACCTGACGTCATGGAAGAAGCAACAGCATCTGACGCAGAAATCCAAAGACTCTGGTATTCAAGCCGGCTGAGGGCTACCTGCAGGAAGATAACCCAAATGTGATTACTGCAACAGTGAATACACTTGAACATCTACATTTATGATAAGTGTATACATCTGTACTTTGAGGGGCAGATATGACTCGGACAGCTTCAGAGTTAACTCAACACCTCAGACTAGACAAAGACGATTCCACTCCAAAAGTCATCTGGCTCCAACATGCTCACAGCCAGTGCACTCAAAGATGATATTGGATCCAAAGTTGATTAAACCAGTCTTTAGATCCAATACAGACTGAGACAGAAGTCTCAGATCCAAGGGCTCTGAAGCTGATGGACAGATCGAAAAAGCCAAGATGAGTGGAATAGTACTAGTAAAGTCTCGGGACCCAATGAGGTATAGATCCGAGAGAACTCTGACCTGAATTTGTGCAGACAAATGTCCTCATCATTCTGTCCACATCAACTTCTATGAGACGTCTGGAAGAATAAGAATAAGCTATACGGAGATCTTGAGTGGCAGTGTTTTCCAGGAATGGGGATGAGAGCCAAGACAGAATAGGATCCAAGGAAGACGCATACTTAGTTCTAGGTGTTTCAGATCAGAATGAGCCGGATCCAAAGAAACAGATCTGATATCAGATGAAGTTGGACCTGAAGGCTTGCCCTTAGGATCTGAAGTCCTGTGGATTTTCTTTGGTGGTTCCGTAGTCAGATCTGAAGAATGAGAGGATCCAGGCTGGTCAAAATATCCTTTCTTGACCTTTTATCTGACTTGGAGGTTTGAGCTCTTGGAGGTTTGAGCTCAAATAAGCAAGTCTCCAAAGGGTGAAGAAAGAAGGCTCGAGGACTAATTTGTTCTTCCTGTCTACCAGTGCTCTTGGAGTGAAAGCTTTACAAATAGAGCAGGAAGACTGCAAGTGGTCCAGACCCAAGCAGTAAACGCATAAATCATGGACATCAGACAATGGGATTTTATGCCCGCACTTGCCACATGTTTTAAAGCCTGATGGTTTAATCTGCCATTTTAAACTACAAAACATAGTGGTAAATACTAACCTAAGTAGACAGAAAGATTTTTTTTTTCATTTATATAGAAAACGGAGAGAGTACAAACAACATTATCAGAATTACCAAAGGGTAAAGGAAATATTACCAACGATGGTCTAGAAGAGCTACCAAACAGTACAAAAGAAAAAATACCGGCAATGGTAAAAAAGATTTACGCTAAATATTTAGGGAGGAAAATTTAGTGAAAAATGAAGTTGTAAAGATGTATATAAACACACTATAAATCAAAGCTCGAGAGCTGCAGCGACCTAGTCTGTACAAAATGGTGGCAAATGAAATCTGGGGAAAGAGTAGTACTGCTGCATTATGGGCAAGGGAGAAGCTCGAGAGCTCGAAGTATCAATGAGCAGTAAAAAAAGCAGCAAAGTCAGATCAAAGGATCAGATCCAAACACACGTTAAGGAATGAATGAAAACTGACATCAGATGAAGCAGTTATTACATGGCTGGATTTTGTGCAATTCCCCTAAACAAAGCAAGACAGCCATGCATGAAATCATAAGAAATTTGTCTTCCACAGAAACACACACACACACTTCTCTTTACTTCTAGATATAGGCAACAATTATAAAACTTTCTCACAAAATGGAAGAAAAGTCTCTAGTGGGGTACTTATCTGCCCAAAAGATCGAACAAGCTGATAGATGAACCACTGAACATGCAAAGATGACAGTCTCTGATTGAAATATTCAACGGCAATAAAGTTCTGAATATTGACATCTGTATCCCTGCATTTTTTTTTTTAATCAGCATATCCTCAAACTTCATGAGATGTACAATGAATGTAGAAGGCACCTAAATGTTTTCATACACTGGCCACACATCTGATCCTATGTTCATACAGTTGCATGCTACTGTAACAGAAATGTAATGAACATCAGCAATAATTTAGGGTTTGGGTGGTTCCACAAGTTTAACAGTTAATATGCAGTTTAACAGTTAATATTTTCAGGCTAGACAATAAACACTGGTATGGACACTCTAAATAAAAGGAAAAAAATTAGACTTCAATAAAATATCATACCGCCTTTAAAAATGTAGTAGACTATATGAAAGCCACAGACAAAAATCTTAACTGCTTCTTACTTAAAGCTCAAATTCAATGAAGAGGAAAGCTTCTCCAAAGCTTAACCCAAGAGGAAAAAAAAAAGTTATGTAGTCTACAATGTTCCATCTGAGCTGTCCATTTTCATTCTTCAACAAATGGGTTTGGATCTGACCCTCTGATCCGACTCGGCTACTTTTACCAGCCTCTGGAACACTGAAACTATCAAGCTCTTCCCTCACCCATAATGCACTAGTCCCCTACTGTACTTCAGATCTTGTTTAATGACCTTTTAGACTATATAGTAAATAACAAGGATATAAGATCACAGTACCGGCAGCTCAAATGAAGGGACACTGGTTCCGTTAGCATCTTCTCATCCTTCCAGAAGTCAAACTGGTAGGGAGGTGGAGTGAAGGGAGTTGAGAAAGAATAAAAATGGACAACACAGATGGAACATTATGGTGAGTAAATATCCAATTTTTGTCATTTTCATTCACTCAACAAATGGAAAACAGTCCCCAGCTGCCTAAATCCCATGAGGACTCTAATGAAGGATATTCCTGAGCACCGTTGAGCCAAAGACTGCTCTCCACTTAGAGACCAGATCCATTTTTTAATGAGTAATAAAGGTATGAGGATTAGCCAAAGTTGCAGCTGCACAATCATCATCCAAGTAAGATCTGTATAAAAATGCAGAAAAAGTTGCCACATACCTAGTGGAATGAGCTTTTTCTGGTTTTGACAAAGACAAGCCCAATTTATTACAATCATTAATCACTTGGCTAAGGTCACTTTAGTAACTGGTTTGCCCAATTTTTAATCTAAAAATAAGCCAAATATTGGTCTGATTTCCTGAACATTTTTGTCCTGTGTGGATAAATTAACTGTGACCATCCAATAAGTGCAACATATACTCTCCTTTATTTGTGAAATTTGGAAATAAAACTGGAAGGTTGACAGTTTGATACTGGATTGTGGCACCACCTTAGAAAGGAAAGAGGGACTGGTTCGTAAAGCTACCCTATCCTTGTGAAAAATCAAATGAGGCGGCTTAGAAGATAAGGTTTGAAGTTCTGAAACTCTTCTAGTAGAGGTAATGGCCACTAAAAAGAATCTTCCCGGTTGAAATTTTTAATTCACATTTGGCTGATGGCACAAAAGGAGATTGGGAAAAAGATTGTAAAATCAAATTCAAATCTGACAGGAGAGTAAGATCTTTGAAAGGAGGTCTAAGAAAGGTTCCCCTAATAAAGGCCTTAGAAAGTTTGGAAGAGGCTAAGTACACATTATTTACTCCAATGTGAAAACTGGAAATTGTAGAAACTTTTACTTTAATAGCTGAAGAACTAGCACCTTCATTAAAAATTGTAGCTAAAAATTCTAGAACCTTGCGTACAAGCACTGAAAAAGGGTCAATATAACTTTGCTGTGCCCAACTATCAAATCTTTTCCATTTACACCTATATATTTTACTACTAGAAGCTTTGTGGGAAGACAGAAAAAATGTGATGAATGGGAGAAGACAGCCTGGGCTGTCTAGCTATCATTGGAACTTGAGAAGCCATGCAAGTCAGTTTTAGGCCTAAAATACCTAGGCGATTCATATCTGTTGGTTGAGACGGGAGGTCTAGAATTGGATCCAGAATCCATGGCGAGTGATGCAGATACGGTCAAAAAAGGGGTACCAAATTTGACGAGGCCAATAAGGAGCAATGAGGATGACAATGCTTTTTAATTGAGATGCCTTTTGAAGGAATTTGGGGTTTAGAGATACTAAGGGAAGGCGTAGAAGAAATTGGGGGCCAATCATGGAGAAGAGCTTCTCTCAGTGGGTCCTATTCACGCTGTCGAACTTTTACACGTTCGAAAGTCATATGGTCGAAACCATATGTTCAAACTTGTAAAACTTTGAACGTTTCCAAGGAGATCTCCATAAGGAAAGGTTTCCCTTTCATGCAATGTAGTGCGATCTTGGAATTAGTATATTTAAGTAGGGGGGGGATGCAGGGGGGCTTGCCCCCTGCTTACAACTTACAGGTAAGTTTTTGTGTGTGTGTTTTTTTTTTTTTTTTTTTTTAATTACGTTTTCGAACTTTTAAAGTTCAAACATATGGTGTCTGAATTTAGACAACGTGATATAGACCCTCTCTCAGTGACTCTCCTGGTGGGGGAATCAGGGCAAAGAATCTGCTGCACTTGCTGGGAGATGCAAAGAGGTTTCAGCAATGTTGACCCCATCGACTGATTATCTTTACTGCCACTTTCATGTTGAGATCACACTCATGAGGCATTAGAATGAACCTGCTCAACTTGTTATCATGCTGGGTTTCCCCAGAATGTGCATTGCTAGCAGAAACTGACTGAATGAGATCGTCCATTGCCACATTTTCAGAGCTTCTTGACACAGGGGATAAAGATTTGGTTCTTCCTCCTTTGTTGATGCACCAGACTACTGATATGTTGTCTGTCTAAATCCCAATAGTCCTGGAAGGGAGAGCGTCTTGAAAGGCTTGCAGTGCTACGACAGCTGTCATTTCTAGGATACTGACAAGCGTGCATTGGTCTCTTCGGGGGAACCATGTGCCCTGGACTGTTTTTCCCCAAGTAGTGATCTCAGCTACCAGATTTGGAAAGCATCCATGGTAAATATGGCCTTGGGCTGAGGGAGAATGAAGGGGTGACCCTTCATTATCTGATCGGAATAAATTCACCACAGGAGGTAATTTTTACATGCTTGAGTTATTCTGACTTGGGTACTCAAAGCCTGGTAAAGAATAGACCACCAATTCACTAGGGTCCCACTGAAGAATTCTCATGTGGTACCGCACTAATGGAAAAGTATCACAGCCGACACTGACCCCCAATGCTTGAAAGATCAATCAGGCAGAGAGAAGAATTTTGGATTATCCTTCTGACTTGAAATCATATGGTTTGTACCCTTGGTAAAGGAAGGGAGGCTGTCAGGGATACTGTGTCGAACAACGCTCTTATGAACTCCAATACTTGAGTTGGTTCTAGTAGAGATTTGTTATGATTGACAGTAATTCCCAAATCAAAGCATAACTAGAGAACATGATGCCTGGTAGGAGCGGTTATGAGCCAGTCATATAAGTAAAGAAATAGACGGAATCCTTGCAGTTTCAAGCGAGCTGTCACTACTGCCATGTATTTGGTGAACACCTTGGGGGCTGTGATGAGACCAAATGGCAGAGCTATGAATTGGTAGTGATGCAGGCATACATGGGGAAAATAGTTGTAGAGCATGCTTCACTGATGAAAAAGTAGAAATATTTTGGAAAATCTAAAATGCTTAATGATGACCAATAATATATACTCATGATGTTAGAAATGGAAAATGCTACTTTTTGGGATCTGCGGCTTCCACAGGATATTAAACACATAATGAGGTGGTCAGTTCTGATGTACCTGACAACAGCACACAGTCCAATCATAATGCAGCAACTCTGACAATAACTATGTCAAGTCATTAAAATGGGCTGAGAAAGGAGTCTTATGTTGTATCTAAAGTGGCAAAAGAAATTATAAATGTTGTAGCAACAACACTCATGTATCGTTGATAAAACATACTTGGTGCAAAGGGAGCACACATTAAAAAAACAGAACTATAAACTACATTAAGTTAACCACAAGAATAATGCATTATATGGCACTAAAAATACTTGACCAACAGACTGCAAATTCTGCACAAAACTCTAAAAACTGTGTGTGACCTAGTATGGCATTTTTCCTTTTAAGTTTCTCTGACATTCACCAGCCTCTCCTAGTGTCCCATTCCTCCCACCATCCTACCTTGGCATTAGCACACCACACCAGCCTCTGGGGGGTCCTTATTCAAAGGTGAGATACTGTACAAATAATCTCTCTTTGATCACATAATGCTGCACAACATCCACTATGAGACACCACTACAATACATTCTTTCACACTCCCGTGAGGCATGTCTAGAATGCAAACACTTCCCAGTAGTAGTGTGCCTAGTTTCACTTTTTGTGTCGCAAGAGTACAGTTTGAGGTCTTCCCCAAATGGTGCTTGTGTAGTGGGATTATATCACATCCTTTTACCTATAGTCATCAATTCGTATCTACACTTCATGGCAAACTACTACAATGTTCAAGCACCCTAAATGAACCCTGACCAGCTGGGATATGTCTTTAAAACTTGAGGTAGAAAAATGGGAACCCTGTTATTGATTACTGTAATTTTCCAGCAGGATAAGAAAGCCAAAAGCAACTGACAACTCGTAAACAATGTGTAAAGCACAACTCACCAATTATCAAGCTAAATGAAAAAGGCAAGCAGCAGGTCACCTGAGTCCAGTGGATTAAAACAAAATTCCCACATAGAGAGATAGTATTAATGCAGCAACACCCCAATTCAGGAGCAATGAATCAAGACAACCAGAACTGAAATAAACAAAGCTGCAACCACTTGTTAGGGCAAAGAATATGGGATGCCTTCCTGAGCACCACCTTAAACAACAAATACCCATTTTCAGCGAAGGCACTACTGACCCAAACCCAATGTGCTTAGCATGATTAACATTTTATTCACTTCTAAATTTCAGACAATGATGTACTGTGATGAAACTGCAAATTTACAATAAGTTCCATTAAAACACTAGAAAATTCTATCAATGGCAGCCCAACTCACCTCTGCACCAACAGCGGCCTCTTCCGAGGTACTTGACTCCATTTGTGGACTACTTGGATCCCAATTCCTCTTGCAGATGCTGGCTACAATAATCAAATTAAGAAGAAAATGTACAGTTGAATTCACTAGTGTTTACTCCAGTTTCTTCTTCTACTTCAAGGTACATTTTGGAAATAAACAAACTACACTTCCTTTCCTTAAAGATCCACTATGGTAAAGAGATTTAGGGTGTTTTAGTCAAAGATGGCAGAGACACAAAAAATTACATACCCCTAAGTCACATCCTTTGGGTGCAGACACGTTTTTCAAAATATATGAACGACCTGTATTAGCATCCCCTTATGAAAAATTAGTCCTAAATGGGTGCTGGTTCTTTTCTTGACATCAACTAGAAAACCTTTTCCATTTAATATATAATTTTCTAGTAGTAGATTTTCTTGCCTCCTTTTTAACACCTGGCTGCACATCTTCAGGAAAAAAATGCTTAAATGTTATTAAGATGGCATTGTACAGGTAAGTAAACTGCTTGGGATGGGGTGTATCAAACACTCCTTTAATCTGCATGAGTAGGATCCATTCTATGAAAAAGCTTACAGAAAGTGCCCCTGGCCATTTCCAAATGGAAGAGTCACTACGATGATCTTCAGTGTCTTTCTGAATTTTTAGAATGACACTGGATAGCACTGAAAAGGGTGAGAAAGCATACAGAGCATTCCTGTACAAGGAAAATAAAAGGAATCCATCTTCCAGATCTTCATGCACAGAGTCCTGGAGCAGACATTTGCCAAGAGACTGCTGTGAGTGGAGGCATATAGGCCTATTTTAAGGGTTCCCCTCAGCTGGATTAATTCCTGGAAAACTGCCCGAATCAATTTCTATTTGTGAAGGTCTTTGTCCTGCACCTGCTCAGCTTATCTGCCATGCAATATTTGCTCTGATGGTATGTAATAAGTGAGACTGTGCAGAAATGTTGAGTGCTAACAAACTGAAAAGAGTGAAAACTCAGAAGAGCAAATCTTGAACATCACTTTTCTCCTTTAAACTGCTTTTTTTTTTTTTTTTTTTTGCATGAGGGCAAGCCCCCCCCCCCAAAAAAAAAAAAAAAAAAAAAAAAAAACATATACCAGCCCTGAGATCATCATACCTAGAAGAAAAGGGAGAAAAAGCCATGTTGGACTTAAAATATGTAATTCTGTTTTTCACCCATTCAGTCTCCATGTTCCGGGATTCCTTCTAGTGGGTCCCAACATTTAAAATAGTTAGGGGAAAAAAAAGGAGACAATAAAAAAAGCCCCCTAAAAACAAAACAACTATTACCAGAGATAAAGTAGTTTTAGCAAATTTTTTCCACAGATGTAATATTCCTGTTTAAAGGTCAGAGTCATGTGACAGTCAAAAATACTTTTTCCTAGCTTAAAAAACTTTTAGTTATGTACTCACCATAACTTCAGATGTTTGGGATCCATCTCGCCTACATTCTGACTGATGGTTCGGAGCCGATCCTCGGCTCCGACTCGGCACGCTTATGCCAAAGAGCGAAGTCTCTTATTGGCTGAGCTTACTATATCCCAGGATGCACCACTACCAGTCCCCCAGATCTAGTTTGTCCGCATACATGCACACACGCATGCACTGCTTATATAACATTGACAGATGATACAAGATAAAAAACAGTAGAACCCAAACCGCTCAATCTCTTCTGATCTCCAAGGCAGGGGGAAGGAGGGTGGGTATTAGGAATGTAGGCGAGATGGATCCCAAACATCTGAAGTTATGGTGAGTACATAACTAAAAGATGTTATGTGATCCTATCTCGCCTACATTCTGACTGATGGGACAGCGTGCCTAGCACCTAAATCCTGGGTGGCTCACTGGAAAACACTCCTGAGTACCGTGGAACCAAATGATGCTCGCCCTTCAGATGCCACATCCAATTTATAGTGGGAAATGAAAGTGTGCGGGTTGGACCAAGTAGCCGCAGCACAAATTTCAGAAATAGCGAGCTTGGAATGGAATGCAATAGAGGTAGCCATAGCTCTAGTAGAGTGAGCTTTGACAGATGTTGTAAGTTGCTTATTTGAAGAGGAATAAGCTTGAGTTATGCAATCTCTGATCCATTTGGCAATAGTAGCTTTAGTGATGGTTTTACCCAGTTTATTATCTGAAAAGGACACAAACAATTGATCTGTTTTCCGTATTTGCTGAGTCCTATCTAGGTAGAAGCGCAATTGCCTGTGAACATCCAATGTATGGAAGGTGTATTCCACTTTGTTTGAAAATTTTGGAAAGAAAACTGGTAGCTCTAAAGATTGTTGGAGACAGAGATTAGAGCAAACTTTTGGGACAAAAGATGGATTAGGTCTAAGTGATACTCTATCCTTGTGAAAAATCAAGTACGGTGGTTTGATAGATAGGGCTTGAAGTTCTGAAACTCTTCTTGCAGAGGTAATTGCAATTAAGAAGGCAGTCTTCCAAGACAGATATTTCAACTCACATGTAGCAGCCTGTTAAGGCACGAAGTACCAAATCAAGATCCCACGGAGGCGCAGGATGAAAAACTGGGGGTCTTAAAAGCACAGCACCTTTCATGAAAGTTTTACATAATCTGCTGCTCATCAACGGTGGGTCTGTGGAATCGTGAAATTTGGAGATAGCTGCTAGTTGGACTTTAATAGTAGAGACTGAAGATCCTTGATTAAACAAGGATGTTAAAAATTTCAAGACCTCTGGTATCGGGGCAGTAATAGGGTCTAATCCTCTGAGTTGAGCCCAGATAGCAAACCTCTTCCACTTACTGTGATACAACTTCTTAGTGGTGGGTTTGTGGGCTGAAGATAAAATGTGAATAACTTCCGGGTCCAAGGTGTGATTTCTGACTATAGTCGGAAGTGGAGGAGCCAAGCTGTTAACTTCAAAGTGTGAAGGGACTGGTGCTGTTGTCCCGACTGATGAACCAGAAGGTCCGGAATTAGGTCCAAGAACCAAGGACCGTCCAGAGTATATTTCTGTAGGTAGGGGAACCATACCTGACGAGGCCAGTACGGAGCAATTAGAATCATTGTGGACCCCAATTGGGAAGCTTTCTGGATGACTTTGGGGAGGACTGGAATCAGAGGAAAAGCATAAAGCAGTCCTGTTGGCCAAGGTTGGACTAGAGCATCCGTAGCTGTCTCCCCTTGACGCGGGGTCAAGGAAAAGAACCTTTGCACTTCGTGTTTAGGTGGTGTTGCAAACAGGTCGCAGCACGGAATCCCCATCTTTTGAAAATCTGAGCTGCTACTGTTTCGTCAGAGACCACTCGTGAGGAGAGAGAATAGTCCTGCTCAGTCTGTCTGCCAATACATTGGATTTGCCTGGAATATGGGTCGCTACCAGGAAGCGCTTGGTAGCCACTGCCCATTCCCACACCCTCATGGCCTCTCTGCAAAGGGGGTAAGATCTGGTCCCTCCTTGTTTGTTTAGATACCAGACCACCGACATGTTGTCTGTGTGGATGACGATAATGCCTTGAGGGAGAAACTTGTGGAGGGCTTGTAAGGACAGAAGTACAGCCCTCATTTCCAACACATTGATATGGAGAGATGTTTCGTTAGGAAGCCAAGAACCTTGAACTGACCTGCCCAGACAATGCCCCCCCACCCCGTCTGGGAGGCATCCGTAGTCAAGGTGGCCACCGGAGGGGGTATAACAAAGGGTCTTCCCTGATTCAGATTGGATGGCAGAAGCCACCAGCGGAGGTCCCGTTTGCACGCTTTCTGTAATCAGTATGTGATGATTGAGGGGAGATCTTGAAAAGACCATTGTGTCGATAATAGCCACTGGAGAATCCTCATGTGCAACCTTGCCAGAGGAACTAGGAGAACCGTGGCAGACATTGAACCTAAAAGTTGCAGGACCATCCTGGCTGGGGCTTTGGATCTTAGAAGCAGGGCTCGGACCTGATTTTGTAATGTTTGTATCCTTTCGGTAGGAAGGAAGATCCATTAATTTTGAGTCTATCTCTGCTCCTATGAATCTTATGCGCTGAGAAGGCAGCAAGACAGACTTTGACCAGTTGAATGTAATTCCCAGGGAAACACCCAGGAGATGGTGGCTTGTAGGTTCTCTAGTAGTAGATGCCTGGTGGTGGCAGTCAGGAGCCAGTCGTCCAGATAGGGAAACACTTGGAATCCAAGACTCCTCAGGTGAGCAGTCACTACTGCCAAACACTTGGTGAACACCCTGGGGCTGTGGTGAGACCAAAGGGCAGTGCACAAAATTGGAAATGACCGTCTCCCAGGCTGAAGCGCAGATACCTCCTGGACGCCTGATGTATCGGTATGTGATAATAGGCGTCCTTGAGATCTATGGAGCACATCCAAACATCTTTCTCCAACAATGGGAGAATGGATCGTAAAGTGACCATTCGGAATTTGGACTTCATGACGGACTGGTTTAGTTTGCTGAGATCCAAAATGGGTCTCAGGTCCCCTGTCTTTTTTGGCACTAAAAAGAACCTCGAGTAATTTCCGGATCCGATCTGGTCTGTGGGGACCGGTTGGATGACTCCTTTTTCTAGCAGCTTTGAAGCTTCTACGGCTGCAATTTCCCTTTGACTGGGTGGTGGGTCCGGGATTTTTTTGGACGGTGGGGGTGAGCGTGTAAAGGGAATGGTGTAACCTCCGGCAATAATCCAAGCACCCATCTGTCCTGAGTAATAGACTCCCAGGCTTTTAGGTGCTTGGCAAAGCGGCACCCGACTGGCTCGAGCAGCACAGCCGGGCAATCCCTCATGGAGTGTGGGAGGCTGAAGAGCCACGAAAGGACTCGCGGTCTCCAGTGTTGCGGGGGCCTCTGCCGCTTCTGGGACGGCGTCTCCCAGAAAAATTTCCCCGCCCTCTGCCTCTGGAAGGGGAATCTTCCTGCTGTTGAGGAAAGAATTTCTGTGATTTATGGAACCACATCTTCCCTCCTCTTTAGCCTTGGGATAAGGCCGAAGGGAGTGGAAAATCGTGCTCCTACGGCAGATAAAGTCTTTCCCTCCTGCTCACAGCGGTAAGAGTGTCTTTACCTTGGGTCCAAACAAAGAGGACCCATCAAAGGGAGCGTCGGCAAGGAAGACTTGAAGGCCTCCGAAATGACACAAACGGAGCCAAGCTTGTCTCGAGAGCCACGCCTGTGCCTGCCGCTTGCTCCGCCCCTTCGGCCGCATATGAAATGAGCCTCATGGACGAAGTTAGAAATCGAGGTAAGGATAGCCAACTGAGAGCTAACCGACTGGGCTAGCTGCTCAGGTAGGTTACCTGAGAGGGAGTCTGAGAGCTCCTTGACCAGATTCCTCTGTAGTCTGGTGAAATGTGCCAAATAATTCAGGGACCTCAGAGTAAAGGCCGCTGAAGTCAGGGTGCGCTTCCCGCATCGTCCATGCTCCTAGACTCCTTATTAGGAGGATGAACGGACGTTGAAGCCTCTGCCACGTCCTGCTGGGTAGCAGATGCCACCACCATGGCATCTACAGCCACGCCTTTTATTAAGAACTCCTTCTCGGGTGGGGCAGACAAAAATTTGTTAGGGCGAGAAGGCACTGGTTCCACAGTATCTGGATGTTCCCACGTCCTCCGACAAACGAAATCCAGGAGCTCGTCGAGGGGCGGAGACACCCAGGAGGCGGAGGGCTGAGCCCCGAAGGCCTTGAGGAACACAGACTCATCAGCGGAGGGGGGTTTGGAATTCCAGCCGCCTCGTTGCTTGAGGATCTCTAGAATGTCTGCAAATGAGACATCATCCGAGGACGACTTTGGGGACCCCTCCGCATCATCAAAATCAGTGTCCGATGTAAGAGACTCATCGGGGGAGTCCACGTGCTTCCTCTTGCACGATCTCTTCCTTGGGGGCTCCTCCGAAGACAACTCCGAAAGACCCTCAGGAGGAGGGGAACCCCCCGTTGGGGTAACCTCAGGCCCCGGGGCTCCGCTGCCTAGAGACAGGGGAACTACCAAAGACCCAGTCTCCATGCCCAGGGAAGGTGCCGGTAAAGCCGCAGAGATGGCCGAAGAAGATTTGGCCAAGGCACTCCTCATAGCTCTGAAGGCCGGACCCCCAGAATCCTGGGAGGGTCCAGTCTCCGGAGCCATGATAGCAGACGGAAGTCCCGTGGCCGAAGCACCGAGAGGGAGGCTTGGAACCGACAGCATTGGTCCCGAAACGTCACCCCCGGGCCCGGCCGAATAAGTCCGTGTGCTAAACTCGGACCCGAAGGCCGGGGTTGGAGAAAGGGTCGGAGCCGACCCTAGGATCTCTACTGGCTCCATCAGCACCTGCTCCGACGGAGCCGAAGCGGTCGGAGGAGGAATGGCAATGGAATGGGCTATCGGCTCCGAAGCCAATTGGGTCGGAGCCAAAACAAATTTCTGAAAGACTGGGGACTGGAAAAGTCTTTGGAGTACCCTGTCTATGTCCAAATCTGACATCCTTGATGACCTGGAAGAGACCGAACGGGTCCGAGTAGGCCTCTCCAACGGCTCCAAGGGACTAGGGGACCGGCTCAATCGACTCGATAATTATCGGCGCCGACGGAGTGTCCAAACCAATTTCCATCGGTGCCGAAGAGGGCTTCGGCGCCGAGGAGGAAGTGTCTGAGCGGACAACCTTCATCGGCTCCAAGATCACTGGAGCCGATGAAGATGATCCGCCTCGAGGCCCCAGCCGCCGGCTCAACCCAGAGGAGTCGAGGCTGGAGGCATCGAGGCAGACTGTTCCCCCTCGGCTCTGAAGTCCGTGGAGCCGAAGGAGAAGCCTGCCTATGTCTTTTGGCGGTCGGTTCCGACGGGCTGGTCGGAGCCAACGCCCTTTTCTTCTTTGCAGGAGAAGGAGAGGAAGCTAAAGCCTCTTCAAATGAGGGTTTAATAAGGCCTTTTAAAATAAGTTTATTTTTCCTCTCTTGGAGGACCCTCGAGGAAAACGCGTGGCACACGCTACAGGACTCCTGCAATTGTTTGGCGCCCAAACAGTACACACAGAGAGAATGGTCATCTGTTATTGACATCTTGAAACTGCACTTAGTGCACTTTTTAAATCCTGAAGGCCTAGGAGCCTGTGACATTATGGCAACCAATTTAGTGACTAGCTAAATCAAACACACTAAATATCACAGAAAAAATTCTCTTTTCTTTTCTTTTTTGAGAATCGTTTTAAGAACCAAAGGCTGTCACAAAAATAACTAAAGGGATCCAAAAATCCCTAAATAAACGGACTTGAACAACAACGGACTGACAGGGGAAGGCCCTTCAACTCAAAGGGGACCTCTAGTCAGAAAAACGCAATCACCACACAAATATTAAAACAGAAAATATCCACTCATACACAAAAACACGAGATAGCTGTTAAAACAGCTTTTTGTTGAATTTTTAGTAAATTCCTGACAGGAAAGTAAGTGAAGAAAACACTACTTAGCTCAGCCAGCTCGAGACCACGTCTTTGCTTGTTAGCGGCAAACGAGATCTGGGGGACTGGTAGTGGTGCATCCTGGGATATAGTAAGCGCAGCCAATAAGAGACTTCGCTCTTTGACATAAGCGTGCCGAGTCGGAGCAGAGGATTGGCTCCGAACCATCAGTCAGAATGTAGGCGAGATAGGATCACATAACATCAGAAGTTATGTACTCACCATCTCAGATCAGACTCTGCCACTTTTTATAGCTCATGGGTACTGGAAACTGTTGAGTTCCTTCCTTACCCATAATGCTCTAGTTCCCTACCATACCTCAGATCGTTTGCTGATCTTTTCACTTTTCAGAAATTTAGAAAATCGTATGAGAATCCAATATCTGGAGCTCAAAGGCAGCAGCACTGGTTCCCCTTAGTATCTTCTCGTTCTTCCATAAGTCACAAGCAAAACAGTAGGGGGTTGGAGGGAGGGGAATTGAGTAAGGATCATCACTGCATAAATCTTAAACAGCTAGGATGGCTAGAACTCAAAAACCAGCTACTATTCTAACAAGATACTCTTTCATACCAATAATACTCATTCTTAGCAGCCTAATCTCTCCTTATAGAAATCTTACTACCCTGCGCTCAGCAAATAAACTACAAGTAACCATCCAAAAATCCCATAATAAAGCAGGAGACTCCCTCTTCTCCAATTCTATCGGAAAGATGTGGAATAGGCTCCCCAGTAACCTTCAATTGCTCTCATCACTACCACTTTTCAAGCACCAACTAAAATTACTCCTCAAAGCACAATGGCTATGCCCATGTACTAACCCTGACTAACACTAACCATATTTTTTTACTATTTCCCTTCCCCCATCCTCCTATCAGGATGATAAAACCTTCACCTATTTAACATAGTACTCATTTCTTACTAATCTCCCCTTGGTTCATTACTGAAACCTATTCCAGCTCCTGCCACTCCCAGTATCTACTTGTATGTATCCTATGTCTTTTCTGAACAGGTATAAGGAATTTTCCATCTCCTCCATACTTTTTTGCAAATCGTATACTGACCTATACACCTCTGTTGAGCTTCTAAAACTATTATATGCCCTAACCTTCATACAACTTTTTCTTCTCTTAATACTACGTTCTACTATGTTAGCCTACTGTAAATATTGCATTGTATCTTAAATGTTATGTACCTTTACTGCTTTGATGTTAGTTTTTTTTTTACTATGATAGCCCATAGCATTAATGTATTAGCATAATTTATATGTTTTAGTTTAAGCCGTCATATTGCCCTTTTTTCTGGGTTCAGGCGCCTAGCCAGCGAGACATTTCCTTCTGGCACATTTGACTGGGGACACATGGCTGAAGTGACAGTCAGCTTCAGAGAAATATGGCTATTTGCAAATTCCCTATAGGCAGAGAGAAGCACATACTGACATGCTCATAGCTTTAATAACCAAATGCATGGAGGCAGAAGAAGTAATGAGTGTTGTGCTCAGTGCAGAGTACATACTTGTGTAACTACAACATGTAGAAGTGTGCTACAGCATGGAGGAAATCCTGCAGGCTACTGTAGTCACATTTATGCTCCAGTATGCGTTTTACGTAATGTTCCCTAGAGAATGTAAAGGGGGTAATGGTCCACACACACCAATAATAAAGGTACTGCTCATTGTGCACTGCATTTGTACTGCCACTGACATGCCCTCTGGCCACCCTGCTGCTGATGCCTGCCATAATGCCTGCTGTCTCATGTTTCCTTGGGGACCATGGACATTGTTTTCCCCCTGTGACTTTGGCTCTTGAAGTTGTGGGCATGGCAAAACATTCTTCTCTTTGCCAACAGGGAATTTGCAAACAGCCATATTTCTGTGCAGCTAACTGTCACTTCAGCCATGTGTCCCCAGTCAAATGTACCACAGGGAAATGTCTCGCTGCCTAGGTGCCTGAACCCCTTTTTCCTGTACATTTAGTTTAAAGTTTGGAGCTTTTCTCCCCGGGCCTCTAGTGAAAATAGACATGTATCCAGTTAGACTAGCCCGGTCAACAAATGTAAAATAAAATAAAAAATAAATAAAGGATGAAAACGGAAAACTGAGATGGAAAGTTATAGTGAGTACAAAACTTCTTTATCTGATGTCAATTTTCAGTCATTCCTCAACACGTGGGACAGAGATCCCAGCTACCCGAATACCATGAGGACTCTAAGGATATTCCTAAGCATTGCTGAGACAAGGGCTGCTCTTCCCCTCGAAACCAGATCCAATTTGTAATGAGTAATAAAGGTAAGAGGATTAGCTCAAGTTGCAGCTGCACAGATATCGTCCATGGAACATCAGGATAAAAATAATGAAGTTGCCATAGACCTTGGTTGAATGGACTCTTAAAAGATTTTGTCATAGACAAACCAAATTTGTTGTAGACACAGGAAATGCAATCAGTTAACCGTTATTTGGTTAAAGTTACTTTGAAAGCCAGTTTGCTCAATTCTGTTTCCATAAAGACAAATAATTGATTTGATTCTTAAATTTTCTTTTCTATGCAAACAGAAATATAACTGTCTGTGAATACCCAACAAATGTAACGTGTACTTTCCTTTGTTTGTGAAATTTGGAAAGAAAACTGGAAAACTGATATATTCATGCTGGACTCTGACACCACCTTAGGAAGGCAGGATAGGTTGGTTCATAACGATACCCTATCTTTATGGAAAATAATAAGGGAGTTTAAATGATAGGGACTTGATGTTCAGAGACACTGAGCAGAGGTTATGGCTACTAAGAAGATAGTTTTCCAAGTTAAAAATTTTAGTTCACACACTGCTGTTGGTTCAAATGGAGATGGAGTTAAAGCTTGTAAAACTAAATTCAAATCTCATGGCGGAGTTAGATCTTTAAAAGGGAGTCTAAGAAGAAATGTTCCTCTTGGAAAGGCCTTACAAGAAGCTAAGGAGGAATTATTTACTATGCAAAAATTAGAAATGGCAGCTATTTGCACTTTAACAGTCAAGGAGCTAGCCCCCTCATTAAAAACTGTAGCCAAAAACTGAAGATCTTTAGGTACTGGAGCTGAAAAGGGATCACTGCCTCTGTTGTGCCTAAAGAAAATCTTTTCCATTTACTTCTGTAAATTTTCCGAGTGGAACCTTTATGGGAAGATAGAGTGTGATGTGCAGGTGACGAGAGCCCGGTTTGTCTGGTTATCAGTGGAACTGGAGAAACCATGCAGTCAACTTTAAGCTTAAAATGTCCGGGTGAATCATGCCTGTTGGGTGAGACAGGTCATCTGGAATTGGATCCAGAATCCATGGTGGGTGAACTACATGAGGCCAAAGAAAGGGGAAGGAAATCTGACGAGGCCAATAAGGTGCAATGAGGATGGCTGTCCTATTCAATAGAGATGCTTTCTGGAGAAACTTTGGGATTAAAGGAGTTGGGGGGGTAAGCGTAGAGGAGACCAGGGTGCCAATTGTGGAAGAGAGCATCTCTCAATGATTTCCCCCGTGGATGGGGGATCAGGGCAAAGAACCTGCTGCACTTACTGAGGGCAGATGCAAAGAGGTCACAGCAAGTTTGGCCCTATTTGTGGAATATCTTCACCGCAACTCTTGTGTTGAGAGACCACTTGTGATGCAATAAAATGGACCTTGTCAACTTGTCTGCTATCACACTGGATTTCTGGAGAATGTGCGTTGCTATCAAATATCAACTGGATAAGATCACCCAGTGCTATACACACAGCTTCTCAACACAGAGTAAGATCTGGTTCCTCCTTGTTTGTTGATGTACCATACCACTAACATATTGTCCATCTGAATCACAATAGTCTCAGAAGAAAGTGCGTCTTGAAAGGCCTGCAATGCTAGGAGTACGCTCTAATTTCCAGGACACTGGCATTCATGTGTTGGCCTCTTCGAGGGACTAGGAGCATTGGACAGTCTTTTCCAAGAAGTGCCCCGCCACCCAATTTGGGAAGTGCCCGTGGTCACTATGGCCTTGGGCTGAAGAAGAATGAAGGGACAGCCTTGTAAAATCTGATCTGAGCAAATCCACTACATGAGGTAGTTTCTGCAGACCCGAGTTACTCTGATCTGGGTGGGCATAGGCTGGTGCAGAATAGACTACTGAGTCTAAGGTCAACTGAAGAATTCTCATTTGGTATGTTGCTAACAGAACTAGAACTATCGCAGTGGACACTAACCCCAAGGCTTGAAGAATCAATCAAGCTGATAGAAGAATTTTGGATTATCTTTTTGACTCGAAATCGAATAGCCTGGTAAGGGAAGGGAGGCAGTCACTGATAGTGCATTGAACAAAACCCCTATGAACTCTATTTGGGATGGTTCTAGTTGAAATTTGTTGTGAATGATGGTAATTCCTAGGTGAGAGCACAGCTGGAGTACATAGTCTCGTGCTTTTATCAGAAGATGCCTGGTCGATCGGTTATAAGCCAGTCATCCAGGTACAGAAACACCCAGAATCCCTACAGTCTCCAGTGAGCTGCCACTACTGCCATGCATTTGAAAATCTTGGGGGTTATGGTGAGGCCAAAGGGCAGAGCTCTGAATTGGTAATGACTGGCTCCCAGCCATAATTGTAGGTATCTTCTGTTTCATCTGTTCAATTTTATAGGACAGTATGCATCCTGAAGATCAGTTGAACACATCCAGTTATCCTTGTGCAGGAAAGGCAAAACGGACTGAACCATGACCATCTGAAACTTTGTGTACTGAATTGATATGATCAGATTGCTGAGATCCAAAAATGGTCTCCAGTCCTGTTTTCTTTAGCACTAAAAAAAATCTTGAGTAAGTTCCGGACTCTTTCTGGTCCTGGGGGACCCTCTTGGATGACTTTTTTCTAGCAGCTTTTTTATTTTTTAGTGCTGTTAGTGTTCCTCCCTCTGCCCCTAGGGGAACTATCTCATGTGCATCATGGAAAGGACCCTGGGATTTTCTAAACTACATTTTTCAACCACCTTATTGATTCCTAGAAAAGGTTCTTTGAGGAGTAAAAAAACATACGCCCACTGCAGACTGGATCTTACCATCGTGCTCACACCTGGACAGTGCATCTAACTTTGGAGCCAAACAAAGCACTTCCATCAAGGGGAGCA
This sequence comes from Protopterus annectens, assembly GCF_019279795.1. Lineage (NCBI taxonomy): Eukaryota > Metazoa > Chordata > Ceratodontiformes > Protopteridae > Protopterus > Protopterus annectens. Next base: position 1,915,118,788 of record NC_056737.1, read on the forward strand.
CTGACAAAAAAAGATTTGAAGGGCTCCGTATAATCAAAGGCACTTCCAAGCATGTCTAAAGGAAATGGCTGAACCCGTTGCCCTTGAGATACCTTGAAATGAGCCTCGAGGACAAATCTGAAATGGACTGTAGGGTAGCCAGTTGTGAGGTAATAGAGGTCTCTGCCTCAGAAGCAATGGCCCTGGAGACAGAGTTCTTTAATCAAATCCTTCTGAAGTCTGGTGAAGTGTGCCAAATAATTCAACCTAAGTGTGAAAGTTGGTGAAGCATATACATGCTTCCCAAATATGTCCAATGCCCTATACTCCCTGGTGGTGGTGGTGGTGGGGGGGGGGGGGCACACAGATCAACTCTGTTCTGTGGGTTCCTTTTCTGTGGCCGCCACTATGACCATGGCACCTACTAGTACTCCTTTACACCAAAATTCTCTTCTCGTAGGTGAGACCAGGACCCTGTCTGGTCTCTTGGGGATTGTCCTTCCTCTAGAAGCAGAGAGCACTCTCCACTACTTCAAAAGCAGAATGCCTCTGGGAGAAGACATGCTTCCAGACCATTGGCTCTTTCTGACCTGAAGGCAGCCCACACAAGGCAGAGGTCAGAGCTGAGCTGTCCAAAGCCAAGGCTCTGAAGGGCAGAGCTGGCTCCAACAACTACAGAGTCACCTCCAACACCTTGGATCTGACAATGATGCTAAGGCTCAGAGAGTCATCCGGCTCGGACACACTCTGAGCTGGTCCACTCAGAGAAGGTATCGGAGCAGAAGATACAAAAATCTTTGCATCCGACATGGATGGTTCTGCAAGTCTCAGATCTAACAGCAGCGAAGCCAAAGGACGGATTGGAGAAGGAGCCAAAATAGGTGGGGTAGAACTGGTAAAGGTCTCCAGACCCAGTGGGGTAGGAGCCAGGAAAACTTCCACCTGAACTCATGCCAAGAGAGATCTCATCACTCAATCCACGTCTGCTTCTATCAGACTCCTGAAAGAATGAGAAGAGGCCACTGAAGGGGTCCTAGAATGATGGCGTCTCTCTAGGAAGGGCAATAAAAGATGGGAAGGAACAGACCTTGAGACGGACTCATCAGGTCCGAAGAAGATTCTTCGGCTACGAGTTTGTCAGATCCAATGATCTAGATCAGTTATCAGAAGCTGTCAGATCTGAAGGTTTACCCTTTGGATCTGATGAAATACCTTTAGAGGTGGTTCAATAGTCTGATCTGAGCTCTGAGTACAGGATCCAGAACGGTCCGACGGACACTTTCTGGACTCCTTTTTCTCTAATTTCTTGGAGGTTTGAGCTCCAGATGTAGCCTCAGAAAAAGAAGTCAGAAGTAAACCTTTCAAAATACATTTTTTTGCAGTCTACTAAGGCTCATGGACTAAAGGCCTTACCTGCCACAAAATTCATCAATGAACCGGGCCTAAATAGTACACACAAGAAATGCATGCATCTGCAAGAAGGATTGTAATGCCACAATCTTTACACTTTTTAATACGTGAAGGGTTTTCAGTCATACTGGTGAAAAACACAGCACTGGAAAGAAAAAGTGAAATATGACCAAAAATGGTAATTGAATAAGTTACCACAAGACTATCTATTAAGAACAGGAGAGAAAGATTAACAACAATAGTATGTTAAATTACACTAAGTGTAGGAAGGAATAGAATACAAAAAGGTAGATATAAACAAATATCCTACTTTACTCACAAAACACTAAAGCTCGAGAGTCAACAGCAACTACGTCCATATGCAATGGCGGCAAACAAGATCTGAAATATGGTAGGAGGCTAGGGCATTATGAGCAAGGGAAGAGTTTCCAGTATCCACAAGCTGTAAAAAGCAGCCAGGTTGGATCCATACCCACTTGCTGAGGAATTAATAAAAATTAATGGATTTAATATTTTACAAAAAATGCTTAGTTTCAGTCATAAAAAATAGATGGGAAAGTCCCAACAATGGAAAGAAAGCATTAGCCAATCATCAATCCTCAGAAGCCTGGAAGAGGAGTGCACCTTCAGCTGCAAGAAAGCTCTTAAGTGCATGATGCCCAAGCCTGTCTTTCTAGTCTCCTGACTAATGGTTTGAGCACTTGAGCCTGTCCTGAAGTTTTGAAACCGGGCCAACTATTATATCTGTAGCAGGATATAACCCATATATAGTCAAGAGTACTGCCACAGTGAGCCTAACTAAGAACATCTAGAGCAAATCAGGAACAAAGATACACATAGTCCCAACAGTAGTCAAGAGCAACAGAGTTAATAAAAAAATAATTTTCACACTACATGAATTGCAGCAGGAGGCATGTCTGGTACATTCAGAGTGCTGAGAAGAGCACCAACGGCAAATATCAAGGACTGAAGCAATACAAACTTCATGTACTTTATTCATATCTTGACAAAGGAGTAGGGGGGTCATTCTTGACAAGGTATTAGAAACCCAAAACATTTGGAAAAATTAAATAGAGGAAAATAAATGTTATGTGAGTACTTATATGGCTAGAACAATTCCACATACTTTTATATGTACCAATAGCATTTGGATCAATAATTAACAGCTATGTCATTATACGAGCATGAGCAGATAAAGTTAATCTATATTAATGCTTCATATATACTTTTTTTAATCATCCATACTCCAAAATATATATATATATATTTAGTTATTAATGTCTTTAAAATCAGATTACATATAAACTGCAGTCAATATTTACTGAAATTTCCAAATGATAAAGGCCACAATGGTCTCTGGTTCTTCAACTGCAACAAATTTACTATTACAAACTTAGGACCAGAATTGGTAAATTTATCAAATGTATTTAAAAACAATTAAAGATCACATTTGTAACAAAGGCACATTAGAAAGTACAGCTGTGTACACTTACCATAAATGTAGATGTTCTAGTGTATTCACTGTTGCAGTAATCACATTTGGGTTTTCTGCCTGCAGGTAGCCCTCAGCCAGCCTGAATACCAGTGTCTTCGGATTTCTCCTTCGGATGCTGTTGCTTCTTCCATGACATCAGGTCGTCAGGGGTATAAAACATGCAGCCGACGCCATTACATCAGTTTTTCTTGCCCCAGATGTCAGGTGCCCCCACAACAGGAAGCACTTATATGGTGTGGTACACCCCCATCAAAAAGCAAATACAAATTATATAATGTATGCCAAACAAGAAGGAAAGGTAGAACTGATGTAGATGTCTGAGGTAGATGATGGTAGGTGATTGGTAGATGTCTGGGGGCTGGAGGGAGGGTAACCAGGACTGCAACAGTGAATACACTCAAACATCTACATTTATGGTAAGTGTACACAACTGTACTATGTTATTCGTGTTTAAGTGTTGCAGTCATCACATTTGGGTTGATTCCCAAAGCTAAGGAAGGGGGGAGGTAGTTAAAGAGCATTAGGGCCAGCAGTTAGGCCCTGTAAGACTGCTGTGGCAAATCCAGCTCTGGATTCAGAAAAGATAGGCAAGTGGCAATGTTTGGTGAAGGAATGTACAGAGCTCCAGGTAGCAGCTTCCAGGATGTTCTTGGTAGGGACTCCTCTGAGAAATGCCGTAGAGGTAGATGCAGCCCTGGTGAAATGTGATCTTATCCCCTGTGGGGTAGGTTTTCCATGGTGCTTATAGCAGAAATTAATGCAATGGGCTATCCATTTGGAAATGGTTTGCTTTGAAATGGCCTTCCCGTCTGCCCCTGCAACAAAGCAAACTAGGAGCTGGTCAGATTTTCTGAGAAACTTAGTCCTGTCCAAATAGAATCTAAGTTGTCTGTGCACATCCTGAGAGTGCAGTATCCGTTCCACTTTATTTTGAAGATTAGGGAAAAAGTTAGGCAAATGAATGGACTTGGTTAGGGCCACACTAGACACCACCTTGGGCAAAAAGTATGGATTAGTCCTGAAGGGAACCCTGTCCGCATGGAAGTTAATGATGGGTTCCGCTGCCATGAGGGCCCGTAATTCAGATACTCTTCTTGCTGAAGTGATGGCTAGAAGTAAGGTTGTTTCCCAGGAAAGGAATTTCAACTCTGCTGTAGCTGCTGGTTCAAAAGGGGGGGGGGTGAGCTTTTCCAATACAAAGTTAAGGTCCCAGGCTGGCGTAGGAGCTCTCCTTGGGGGTCTTACATTTTTGGCCCCTCTAAGGAATTGTTTTAGCAAGGGGTGAGAGAAGAGGGGCGGCTCAGTATTATAATGTGCTGAAATGGCAGAGGCATGAATCTTAATTGGCGAGAAGGATAGGCCCTTGTGAAGCATTTCTGTTAGATAATCTAGAATATGAGGTAAGTTGGGCACCGCTGTGCCTGTCCCCGGAGCTTGGCTCCAGGAACTGTATCTTTTCCACTTTTCAGCATAGTACTTTCTATTACTAAGCCTCATTGGCTCAAGAATGACATCCAGCACCTATTGAGGGTTGCTAGAGGAGAGCTCATGGATTTAGCCAGGATGCAAAGTTCAGGGTTGGAAGCTGAGGGTGCAGAATCTGGCCCGCCTGCTGGGACAGCAGGGAACGGGTCTGAGGCAGGTGCCATGGTTGTAGCAGTGTCAGACAGCACAAAAGGGGTACCAGTGCTGGCGTGGCCAGTCTGGTGAAATCAGTATTGTCCTTGGCTTGTCCTGTTTGATATTTAGTAGAACCTTCAAGATGAGAGGCAGAGGGGGAAAGGCATAAACCGAGAGGCTTTCCCAGATAAAGGACAGGGCATCCACTTTCCAAGCTTGGCTGTGGGGAGTTCTGGTGCAGAATTTGTTCAACTGGTAGTTCTGAGGTGAGGCAAACAGGTCTACCTCTGGAGTCCCCTATTTGTTCTTCAAGAGGTTGAATATTTTGGGTTCTAGTTTCCAGTAGTACGGGTCCATAAAATTTCTGCTTAAGTCGTCTACCAGTGAATTTAGTTTGCCTGGCAGGAACTGAGCTTGTAGGTGCACTTGGTTGCTCAAGACTGTGTTCCACAGAGCCATGGCTAGTCTGCAGAGAGGGTAGGAGTGGGTTCCCCCTGCTTATCTACCACATAACTGTGGTGTTGTCTGTCTACCAATAGTTGTCCTGCAAGAATAAGGTCTTTGAAGGCTGTCAGAGCATTCTGTACAGCTAGCATTTCTTTTTGATTGATATGCAGATGCATCTGTTTGGGGTTCCATTTGCCCAGAATGCACTGCCCTGCCATGCGAGCCCCCCCCCCCACCCCGTCTGATGAGTGTTGTTAGGGTTTGGGGGTAGAGTGAAAGGGAGTCCCTTGTTGTGCTAACAGGCCTCTGCCCACCAAAGGAACTCTGTCCTTAGGCAAGGAATGGTAGGAATCATAGTTTCCAGGTCCTGAGAATGCTGACACCATAGACTTTTTAAATACCATTAGAGTTTCCTCATATGCAGTCTTGCATATGGAATTAGCAGAATGCAAGAGGCCATGAACCCCAGAGCTTGCAGTATTTTCCTTGCAGATAGCTGGGATTTTGTGGCCAATAGTTTGAAGTAGGTTGTCAAATAAACTTGTTCCTCCAGAGTGAGGAATGCCATCTGGGAAGTTGTGTTCAAGCTTGCTCCCAGGAATACAATCTGTTGGCAGGGTACTAGTTGTGACGTTTTGTTGATGTTATACCCCAGTGAGGTTAGAAGTTTCTTCACAAATGCCAGGTGTTGTAGTAAGTCCTGGCTTTCTACCTGAATCAGACAATCGTCCATGTATGGGTAAATTTGAATATTTCTCTGCCTGCAAAATGCAATGGCTGGAGCTAGACACTTTGTGAACACCTTGGGCGCAGTAGAGAAGCCAAAGGTAAGTGCAGAGAACTGAAAGTGCATGGAGCCCACCCTGAAACGTAGGTATTATCTGCAGGATTCTCTTATTGGAATGTGCAGGTAAGCTTCCTTTAAGTCTAGGGTTGCCAGCCAGGCATCCTTGACTAGCATAGGAAGAAGCTGTTGAAGAGTTAGCAATTTGAATTTTGGAACCACAAGAAAGGTGTTGAGAATGGAGAGGTCCCGGATAGGACACCAGGAGTTTTCTTTTCTGGGTACCAGGAAAAGTCTTGAATAAATACAGTCTCCCCTTTGTTCTGCTGGGGCAGGCTGAATAGCCCTGATACTGAGAAGAGAGAGAACCTGCTGTTGGGCCTCTGCCCACTGATTTGGGGGTAGGTCTGGCCAACCACTTGGGGTTGGTAGTGTTTGGAAGTGGAATCTGTATCCTCAGGAAACTATGTTCAAAACCCATTTGTCCTTGGCAATGAATTCTCAGTTTTTTTGCATGCAGGGTGAACTTTCCTCCTAAGGGAGCAAGTAGTTGAACAGGGCTTGAAAGGGTTAAGGTTAAATCATTGTGCCATTTTTCCGTAAGGGAGTGGCTTACTACTCCCCCTGCTTTGCAAGTGGGGGGCCCCCACTGCTTAGATCTGAGCGTAGCCTGAGACGAGAGTCTTGGTGGTCTGCTGTTCCTGGGTTTGGACTGAAGGCCTGGAAGAGACTGTAAAGGACCAGTTCTTTGAAGGCCAATGCCTACTGAATCTGGGAGGCTGTACTTGTAAGAAATCTTTAACAGTTTGCATAGATTTAGCTTTTTCCTCCATCCTTTTGAGGACTTCTGTTTTGTTGCCAAAAAGGTGGTCTTGGTTCAAGGGTGCATCGAGCAATTTAGCTTTAACATGATCTGGCAAGTTTTGTTCCTTAAGCCAAGCATGCCTTCTAAGTACAGACTCAGTGACAGCAGCCCTGCAAGATGCTTCTAAAGCATCAAAACCACATTGGCAAAGTATATTTACCAACTTGTTCAGCAGAGTGCATTAAATCTTGCAAGTTTTTGTGATCAGCAGAGTCAGGAATCAACATAATTTTCTGTTTAAGTAGGCACATAATATGCTGCTGATACTTTAACATATAAAACTGTCAATTTAAAGCCATAATGGTCAAAGTAGCAGGTGTACACTTTCTTACCCCATCTGTCTAAGGCAATAGAATCCCTATCAGAAGGGGTAGGATTTTTGGCAGTAGTAGCCTTAATGCCTTTTGGTCCTTGGGAAATGGTCTCTGGATCCGCAGTAGGATTCTTGAAGAGGAACTTGTGAGAGTCAGGTACTCTGTAGTACCGGTCAGGTTTCCTAGGAGCTGGAGACAAAGTATCTGGGGTAAGGCTAGATTCCAAGAAAACACAGTCTACAATAGACAGAACGGGAGGGATTGCTAGAGGCATGTGTTCAGGCAGGAGTAAGAATTCCCCAAGTCTCTTTTTGGACTCAGAATAGTCCTGGCTTTCCCAGCGAAAATGCTCCCAAAGGGTATGCAAGGTTTCACCAAAAGAAAAGTCTTCTGGAAGGGAAGCAGAGGGAATGGAATCCTCTGCACCAGAATCCTCATAAGTAGATAAGGGCAAATCCTGGTAATCAGAAGGAGCAGAGATTTCAGATGTCCGGACCAGAAGAATCCGAAAGAAAATCAATTCTAGGTCTCAGAGGGGGAAGGCTGGCTTCCCCTAATTAAGGTAATAAGGTCTTCAGCCATTCTAAGCATTTGTTTTTGAGGCATATGGGCCTGAGTATGTGGTTTGGTCGTCTGTTTTCTAGGCGCTGTGCGAGTTTTAGGCCTGAGGAAGTCGGTACTTCTAGTTGAAAACGATGCCGTCAATTTAATATGAAAGTCTGTAGGCCTGAATACACCCTCAGAAGCCGGTGCCTGCACAGCAGCTCCGGACCCATCCAAGGTAGAGACATCCGCAGGTTCCATAGTCAAAGAACCATCTCGCGGCATACCGGACTCCAAATGGGTCTCAATAAAGGCCTGCGAATCTGTAGTAGCGGGTATCAGGGGCTGTGAAAGCACCAGAATACCGGCGGACTGGCGACTAGCTTAACGGAAGCATCATCGGCAGTTTTGGACCTATGCGGTCTGTCTTTATCCTTACACTTTTTCGGAAGATCGGCAGTTGGATGGATTAACGAAGCCATTTCGGAGTACAGAGATCAAGAAGAAAATATTTAGCTACAAAAATAGCCCGACGACTAACAGTTCGTGCGTTGAACAAGGCACAAAACCGACAGCGAGGGACGTAGTTGTCTGGGTCTAAACAGGTGATGTAGTAAGAACGAAAGTCTCTATGAGGTATTTGCTTTCCACAGGCAAGACCACTGTTAATTTTTTCTGACATCAGTTAGAGCAAGAAAAAAAGGATCCCCAACGGGGTACTTTTTTTTTTGAAGGCTTCAGGTCTGAAACTCGAAAACGAAAATTTCAGGAGTCGGCCGACTGGCATTTGCAAACTGCTTCTGCTTCGGGCACCGCATGACAAGAAAGACTGATAAAGCCCGCTTTAGAGCGCTTTTTCGCTTGTATTCAACTCAGCACCGCTCCTCGTGGTGTCCTGCAGAGTTCTACAAGCAGCAGAGAGCAAAAGAGGGACTTTTTCCTGATTTAAGTGTTTTTTTCTGGCTTTTTGATTATTTACTGCTTAGTGACTGCATTTTCGCCTGTTTATACAGCTCTGCATTCTATTTAAACTGTTTTTGTGTTGATTAACTGTTTTGCACTTTTAAAAAAGTTATTTGTTGCTTAATTTTACCTGTAGGCTAACACACTCAAGTTCGCTAGCCGTTTAAAAGCATTTATAGCATTTACTGTCTGTTTTTCCTCTGTTTTCTGCAAAAAAAAAAAAAAAAATCTTGTTTTCCCAACTTACTGAACTAGAATGGTCCAGTCTTCAGTGTTTGCTGATCTCTGGGCTTTGGCTTGGTTCCTGTGCTATTCCATATCCTTATTTGGATAAAGGAAAGCTTCTTTGTTCACCAGTGGGAGTGGGGAGCACGGAGCAGCCTATTTGTCCCTAGAGCAGTGGTTCCAGCCAGAAACTTGTAGTCTATTGGCCATTTAGGGTCAATTCCTAGCTCTTTTCAACCCCCTGCTATAAAGCCCGCTTTAGTGCGCTTCTGCGTGATTTAGCGCGGAGTTGCCCATAGAGCACCATCGGGCAGCACCGGTTAAACAAGGTTAAACTATTTCTGGCTCCGTAAAGTCTGCTGTTCAATTTTTCCCTTAGAACTTCTCTACTTGCAATCTAAACAGTCTATTCTCTATCTCAAAAGCTCAGCACTTGCTCCTAAAGCATTTTTATATAGGTAAAGTACTACATTAGCCTAGAATCCCCTTGAGTACCCCATTTCCCTATAGGTCCCTTCTGACTCAGTTACACAGCAAACTTTTTCACTTTTTCTAGCATGTCGAAGGGTCAGTTGCTAGCGTCCTCTCCTGTTCAGCTGGTGAATCTGGGCATCTTGAGGCAATGTTACAACTGCCTCATGTACACAGACAACCCACTCCTTCTCCCACAAAACACAAATACATGTGAGATGCAATTATATAGCCAAACTTGCAGGCTGAGCTCTCTCAACTCAGGACTGGCAAGACCAGACATGAGGAGAAGGAAACCACGCACACCACAAACCCAGTTTCACATAGAACTATCACAACTGCAAAACAAACACATAAACACACAAAGACATACTCGGAGGCACTGATCAAAAATCTACCAAAACTACAGAGGCCTCCAAAGCAGACACCCAAGCAACTGCCACCTCAAGACATAAGACATGCAACACATAGTTCTCAAAATCAGTGTGCTAAACAGTCACAGCCCTTAAGGCCAAACACAATGCCAGACACACTTGTTATAGGTGACTCCATAGTCAGACACACTGACGTCCCACTCACCAGACTGAACAAGGAAAAGATCACAGTAAGCTGCCTGTCAGGCGCTAGAATCCGCCACATAACACAAGCACTCAGGTCACTCCACAGCAAGTACAAGTATGACTCGGTCATTGTCCATGCCGGTGTGAACGACCGGAGACGTACCTCCCTGGACTACATGAAAAGAGACATAGAGGAGCTCTCAGATTATGTAGCCCAGGCCGGTATGACCCTGACCTTGAGCAGTATCCTACCCTCACCAAGAATGATGCCATAATACAGAGACAAAATGATCAGCTTTAATAATTGGCTTAATTACTGGTGTCATTCTAAGGGGATCCAATGTCTGTCTGCCTGGGATGACATGCTTGACAAGCCACGCTGCTTCGCAAGGGACGGCTTGCACCTGTCACCCATGGGCTTCCGGATATTGGCAAAGGCTCTTGCCACCCCCATAGTGCCTTTTTTAGGCAAGGCTCAAATGATAAACCTAACGTCCTAGAAAACAAAAATGGAAAAAAACTAAGGGTAATACTGCTCAATGCCAGAAGTCTAAACCTCAAGATGCATGCCCTCGAAGCCCTCCTCAGTATGGAGAACATCGATGTCTGTGCTGTGACTGAAACCTGGTTCAAGGCTCCTGAGAGCACCCCAGCACTATCAGGTTATACCTCATATCATGCTCCGCCCCAAAATCCAGACCGAACCACAAAAGGAGGGGGAGTATCCATATTCATAAAGGATACCCACACCTCCAGGTTAGTGGCAACGCACGAAGCATCGGACACCATCCAGGTGCAATTAACCATAGGTAAAACTGCCCTACAGTTTGTAGCATGCTACAGACCACCTTCTCAAACTCAGGAAACCCACACAGCCTTCCTGAAGACACTGGAGAGTATGAAATGTCTCTCCAAACACCATCATATTGGGTGACTTCAACTACCCAAACATAGACTGGGAACATTACTCAAGCCCCAACACCCTAGCCCAAAGGTTCCTGGAGTTCATAAACTCAAATGCTATGGAACAACTAGTCACCATTCCCACAAGAGGAGAAAATATACTAGACCTGATCATCACAAACATGGGGACAAAATGCTCCACATCGGAAGTATATCCCTCATTGGTGAGATCAGACCATAAATTAATCTCACTGGAAATCCACATCCCGCCCCCACCCCCAGCAAAAAAGACCACAGTGAAGAACTTCTCAAAAGCAAACTTCACACTTCTTAAGACTGGAGTGGTATCCTTCAAGGCCCCCGAGCCAGTGGAAACCACAACCCACGCTGCTGAAACCCTTACAAATGCCTTCTACGAGCACCTCCAGGAATGTATGGATCAAGCAATCCCTAATAAAATCAAGACCCTTTCCACCAAAGGCAGGCGCCCGGTCTGGTGGACCCCATCCATAAACTCTACAACAAGAGGAGAAAGCTACTACATATGACAGAGCAAAATCCCTAAAAGGGAAGGCATCTCTGATCAATACTAGCAAAAAACTACGATCACTCATAAAATCATCCAAGGCCAACTTTGAGAGAAAAATCGCTAATGACACAAAAGACAATCATAAGGCCTTCTTTAGCTATGTTAGAAACCTGGGTGGAAACTCCCAGATATGCTCAGAATTAGTCCAAAATGATAAAAAAATCACTGAACCCACAGACATTGCCAACATACTGGCAGACAGGTTCAGTGCAAATTTCTCCCCCTCCCCCAAAAGGAGAAATATCTATCCCACCAGAGTCTAGCCTCCCAAACATCTCAGATGCCCAGGTGAGAGCTGCTCTCTCTAAAGCAAAAATACAGCATCAATGGGACCGGACGGTGTCCCGGCTGTGTGCTACACGAACTCAATGAGGAACTAAACCCACACATAAGGCTGCTGTTTAATCTTAGCCTTACTACAGGATACGTATCCAAAGAATGGCGTACGGCAACTGTGGTCCCACTCCACAAAGGCGGTGCTTCTACGGACCCTGGAAATTACCGCCCCATAAGCTTGACGAGCCTTGTCTGCAAAGCTACGGAGAGGATCATAATGGAACTCATAAATAAAGACATTGGGGACCTACAGACACTGGATCCTACCCAATTTGGCTTTGTCAAGGGCAGATCCTGCCTCTTGAACTTGGTCGACTTTTTCGAAACAGTCACTAAGGCCATTGATGAGGGTAAGGCAGTTCACACAGCCTACCTTGACCTAGCAAAAGCGTTCAACACAATACCCCACTCGGGCATCATAGAAAAGCTCACCAGCTTAGATGTACACCCATATGTCACAAGATGGGCTGCAAACTGGCTCAAGGACAGAACACACAGGGTTAGAGTTGCTGGTGCCATGTCAGACTCTAAGCCAGTCACGAGCGGTGTCCCACAGGGCTCAGTCCTGGGCCCCCTCTTATTCGGCATTTATTTTTCTGAAGTGCAGGCAAACATAGGGGGATTGTGGCTGACAAAATTTGCAGATGACTGCAAACTGGGCACCATAATTGACACGCCATCAGACACAGACATCCTCCAGAGAGGTCTCATAGAAATGGATAACTGGTGCCAGAGCCATGGCCTTAAGCTAAATGCCAAAAACTGTATAGTCATACCCTTTGGGAAAAACAAGGTAACCCCTAATTACCACATAGGTGGTAATCCATTAAACACGGAAGAAGTTATCAGGGACCTGGGAACCCAAGTTGACAGTAACCTCTCTTTTGACACTCACATTGCCAAAGTGGTTAGGAAGACCTTCTACATTGCCTACCTGATCATGAAGGGATTCACATCCAGATCAGGAGAGGTCATTGTACCCCTGTACTCTTCACTTATCAGACCAATGATTGAGTAAAACGCCCCATTCGGAATGTACCTTACCCGACACCTGCAGCAGTTGGAAAGACCCCAAAAGTTCCTCATCAAAAGGATAAAGGGGCTCAAACATATGTCATAATGATGCCCGACTGAAGAAACTCCAGCTCTATTCAGTCGCATACCGTCTGCGCAGAGGTGATCTGTGCCTGACATACAAGGCCATGTCCAACCCGAATTAATGGACATGCTCCACCTCAAAAAATCCAAATCCACCAGAGCCACGAGAGCAAGAGACTTAAACCTCAACACGGATATAAATAGGACGTGCTGGAGGGACAGATTCATCACCCAGAGACTCCCTACACTATGGAACAGAATCCCAGTCTATGTGAGGCAGAGCCCCTCACTGACTCTGTTCAAGAGAAATCTTGATGAGTGGATGGGAGATCGTAGGTTTACCCCAGGAATCATCTCTGTGTCACTGCTGGACAGAGGCACAGCAAACTAATGGGTATAGTATTCTCATCCTAAGGGGAGGTGAAAGCCACACACACTCTGGCTAGGCTTATAAATGCCCTAGGGCAGATAGCCTAGTATGAACCTATGAATGGCGTCTGCTGCATGTTTTATACCCCTGACTACCTGATGTCATGGAAGAAGCAATAGCATTCAACTCAGAAATCCGTAGACTCTGGTATTCAGGTCGGCTGAGGGCTACCTGCAGGCAGACAACCCAAATGTGATGACTGCAACAGTGAAACACGAAGAACATCTTTTATTTACCTCACAATGTTAAGCATGCTCATATTATGACCGAAGACCCTCAAGTGTAAGAGTATTCGCCTTTGGTCTAAAGTATCTTGAGAATGTTGTTGGGAAGGACAAGCCAAGCTCAATAAGGTGGTGACTGACTGCCTCCAGTTATAAGCACGTTTTTACATAACAGCAACGTCTTCATCCCAAGAAGAAAATCTCTGAATTTTATGCTGCTTGATGTCTGGTAATCTTGTTTTTTATTTACACAGCTGCGTACTGTTACAATTAGTATCTTCTTGCAGCTATTTCCTACATTCAAAGTTAACTTTGCCAGGAGGAGTACTGAGCTTGGAGATAGGATTCTTGTCTCTTCTGTAATATCAGCTGCATTTACTGCATTTTTAGCAGCTATGGCATGCTTTTACTGCTTCAGTACCCAGTCTTTTTTTAACCTGCCAGAAGTGGTTTCTGTGCTTGGACTTGACTATATGCTAAAAACAGCATGCAAAAAGCAAAATATCCCCCCCTCCCCCCTTTCTGTAGTTCATTTGTCAAGGTGCTTATCGTGAACCTGTACCAATTTTATTTTGTGTATTTAGCACAGTTGGTCTGGTTTACTGCATGGACTCTGCATTAATTGAAAAACAAACAGCAGCTTGTGGCATCAGTCACAAACTGTCCAGAATTTCACAAACTGTTCAGATTTTTACTTCATAGTTTTAGTATATACTCATAAAATTTTGGTTTCCTGGCAATTCAGTGGTAACTGAGGTCACTAAAAAATGACACAGTTGCAGACTTCATATCCTTCTGAAAAAGCATGCTAATGCAAAACTAATTATACCAGCTTTCTAAATTAATAAGAGCACTGCATTTTGTTACTTAAGTGGTCTAAGTGTTTTTTCCTGCCACCCACACTGTTGGACCTGTGTTTTTAAACCCAATGCATCTGCCACTGCCTGCCCCTTACCATATCTGATAACCTTTAAGCTCTCAAAAATCTGAACAAAGACAAAAAAATGTGGAACAAAGCGCCAAAATCAGGGACACGTTTTAAATATTGCTCTTGTAAACTTAAAAAGTTGCTGAAGTAACAGGCTTTGACATCAGCATGCATTTTTCTGAAGGATCTGGAGACAAACTCCGTGACTTCAATTCTCAAAGATTTGCCAGAATACCACAAATCATACGAGGAACAGACCAAAATAAGAGTAACAAATCTGAACATTCAATGAAAGTCTGGACTGTTTAGAGGTATGCCCCTTATTCAGCAACCTAATTCCCTCCTTCTCCCAGTTTATTGGCTGTTGACAATAAGCACAGAAATATAATTTTGCAAAGTCTCTCCCCTTTAACTATTCATCAGGCTAAAAGACCTTTGATAAAATTGCTTAATACTGAGTGTACTGAGACTGCTTGCACTAATTTTAGTATTAAATTACTGAATTTTTACTAGAATTAGTTAATGGTTCCTGCTGGTGGCAGAAGAAATTTTCCAGGTTAGTTGCTATTAAGTATTTAAAGTTTAATACAAAACAAAGTCCACACAAACACTATCATAAACAAACTCCAAGCAGTTCTAGTCCCTGCCCCCCCCCCCCCCGAGTCATTCCTGTCAGAATCACGGGCCAGTACTTACACATAAATTTTTAGCGAGCCTTACTGAGATGGGTATATAGTGTGTGCGTGCGTAAGAACTGTCTCATACCATCTGACAATCATCTATTACTCAAATAGTATAGCAGAGTGTAAGAGATGTACTTATATAATGCCCTTGGAGGCAAAAATCTCAAACACAGTAAACTCAGACAACAAAATCGTCCATAGTACATCACACCTCTCCAAGGCCATCACAACACACAATCTAGCATATGCAGAGGTTCTAAAGACCAACTCTGTCTAGACCTCAGAGACCACCAAAACAAAACACAGGCACAAATCAGACTCAGCAAGTCTCTCTCGTCACATAGCACAAACAGTACCAAAGTCATAGATGCTGAGCCCATACGGCAGGCATCAACTCAACCAAACATTCTTGTTATAAAGGACTCCATTGTAAGACATACAGATATAATACTTTCCAAGCTGAGCAACAAATGAGTAACTGTTAGTTGCTTTGTCAGGTGCCAGGATCTGTCAGACCACACACACACACACACACACACACACACACACACACACACACACACACACACACACACACACAAATACAAATACAAATACACACACACACACACACACACACACACACACACACACACACACACACACACACCCTTGATGAATAAGTGGCAGTATGGTTATCATAGTTCATGCCAGTGTTAATGACTTGAGGCATACCTCCCTGGACTATAAGAAAAACATGACTGAGCTCTCAGACTGTGTCCAAGGCAACTATGAGTCTAGTACTGAGCAGCATTTTACCTTCTTCAAGTTTAATATTTGTCAGCCTGGGAGGATATGATCAGACCATACTGCTTTGCCAGGGATGGTCTGCATCTATCCCTTCTAGGGTTTTGAGTATTGGCAAAGACACTGTCCAATACTCCATAGTGCCTTTTTTAGGCATTGCCAACCTGATAAAACCTGCCAAAATACAGAAACAAGCAAAAGAAAACATGAATGTGTTGCTGATCAATGCTAGGAGCCTAAACAAACTCCACTCCCTACAAACCTCTCTCACCCTGGAGGATGTTAATGTTTGTGTCGTGACGGAGACATGATTTAAAATGGCAAAGAGTACTCCAGTGGTGCAAGGTTATAATGCCGTCCACGTGCTTAGACTAGCTATTGCACAGAAGGAGGTAAAAAGATGGACGTGTCTCAATCTTCATCCAAAAGATGCTAGCATTAAGGCTGGTAAAGCAGCATGATGCAGTACAGCTTCTTATAGGTTCATAGGTAGGTACTAGGCTATCTGCCCAAAGCCATTTATAAGCCTAGCCGAAATGTGTTGGCTTTCGCCACCCCCTTAGATTAGTTCCCTGTGCCTCTGTCCAGCACAGCCATTGAAGTGATCCCCAGGGTAAACTTTGTTTCTCATCCACTCATCAAGGTTTCTCTTGAAGAGTGTTAGCAAGGAGCTCTGCCTAATGTAGATTGGAATCTTGTTCCAGAGCATGTGAAGTCTCTGGGACATGAATCTATACCTCCAGCACGTCCTATTTATTGTTGTGGTGAGGTTTAGATCCCTAGAGCGTGTGGCTTGAGGGGATATGGCTTTCTTTAGGTGGAGCATGTCCATCAATTCTGGGTTGGACATGGCCTTGTACTTCAGGCATAGATCACCTCTGAGTAGGCGGTATGCAACAGAGTACAGCTGGAGTTTCTTCAGTCGAGCTGCATAGGGCATCTGTCTGAGGCCAGTGACCATCTTGGTGAGGTACTTCTGTGGTCTTTCCAGCTGTTGTAGATGTCTTGTATAGTACATCCCAAATGGGGCGTTGTACTCTATATGATGGGTCTGATGAGTGATGCGTACAGGAGCACAATGACCTCTTTTGATCTGGATGCAAACACTTTTGTGATTAGGTGGGCCACATAGAAGGATTTTCTAACCAGTTTGGCAATGTGATTATCAAAGGAGAGATTACAATTTACTTGTGTCCTCAGATCCCTTATTATGTCTTTCATACTTAGGGGGCTACCACCTATGTGGTAGTTTGTGGGTACTTTGTTTTTTCCAAAGGGGATGACTATGCACTTTGTGGCATTTAGCTTGAGGCCATGGTTTTGACACCAGGCATCTGTCTCAGTGAGACCCTTTTGGAGGATGTTTGTGTCAGAGTGTCAATTACAACCCCTAGTTTGCAGTAGTCTGCGAACTTGGTCAGCCATAGACCTCCTGTGCTTGCCTGTACTTCTGAGAAGTATATGCTGAACAGGAGGGGTCCCAGGACTGAGCCCTGGGGAATGCCACCTGTAACCGGTTCAGAGTCAGATCTAGATCCCGCAATTCTTACCATGTGGGTTCTGTCCATCAGCCAGTTGGCAACCCACGTAGGAGTTTATGTTTACGCTGGTGAGCTTGTCTATAATACCAGAATGGGGAAGGGTGTCGAAGGCCTTTGCTATGTCTAGGTATGCTGTGTGGACCACCTTTCCCTCGTCTACAGCCTTGGTAACCGTCTCAAAGTAGTCCATCAGGTTTAGGAGGCATGATTTGCCCTTAAAGCAGAACTGGGTAGGGTCCAGTGTTTGGAAGCTCCCAATGTCTGTTAATGAGATCCATGATGATGCGCTCCATAGCCTTGCAGACCAAGCTAGTCAGGCTTATAGGGCTGATAGTTCCTGGGGTCTGTTGTGGCTCCACCTTTGTGGAGCAGAATAACCATTGCTATGCGCCACTCTATGGGCACGTATAGCCTGTGGAGAGGCTGAGTTTGAACAGTGTGTTTAGGTGAGGGGTTAGTTCATCTTTGAGCTCGTGTAGGACGCAGCCTGGGACACTGTCTGGTCCCATTGATGCTGTGTTTTTGGCTTTGGAGAGGGCTGTTTTCAGGGGCACTACATTCTTCTGGTATGGCTATAGGCCCTTTTGGGGGTGAAGTTTGCATTGTACCTGTCTTCCAGCATGTTGGCAATATCGGTCGGTTCAGTGCATTTTGTGCCATTCTGCACTAACTCGAAGCAGATCTGAGAATTGCCACTTAGATTCTTGACATAGCTAAAGAATGCCTTGTGGTTATCCTTGGAGTCCTTGGCAATTTTTCATTCGAAGCTAGCCTTGGATGATTTTATGAGGGATTGTAGTTTCTTGCTGATATTGATCAGGGATGTCTTCCCTGCTTGGAATTTTACTCTTCTGTACTAGTTTCCTCCATCTATTGCATAGCTTGTTTATAGCAGGGGTCCACCAGACTGGTTTCCTTTTCTTGGAGGAGTCCTGGTTTTGCTTAGGATACCACGAACCATGCATTCTTGTAGGTGCCCGTAGAGTACATTCGTAAAGGATTTTGCAGCTTGGGCAGTGTCATCCTTTAGCATGTCAAATTAACCATCAGAAAAGTCCTGTATCATATATTAACTAGCTGTAGAACTTGTATGACCCAAGAAAGCCACAACATCTATCTAAAGGAACTAGAATCACCAAGTATTAAATCCAATAGTATTCGCCTAGGTGATATAAACTAGCCAACTACAGACTGGGTAACCTGTAGCACCATTACTGCAAGCGCACAGAGATTCCTGGACTTTGTCAATACAAACACCCCAGAACAATTAGAGTACTCATTGGAGGAATAAAATCTTGGATCTTGTCCTTACTGATACAGTGGCATCTTGCACAATCCCTTGCATATCTTTGTCACTTGTTAGATCTGACCATAAAGCCATCTTCTTTGAAATAAAACTAATCTCTTCCACTCAAAGTACCTTTGGAAATTTCCCCAAGACAAACTACAGAATAGTTGTGTAAAATCTTACTATAATCACAGATGTCCCTCTCTTCCATGTTGCAGTATTATTAGTGTGGGATTCCCTGCCTCAGGCAACTCGAATATCAGCTCCTATAGAAAAGCTTAAGCTTGGCTGCTGTAGGTGCGTGGGACGTCACACAAAGCCATAAACCAGGGACCTTAAATGTGACATCTGCATGCACAGACCTCAGAACTTAAATGCCGAGTCGGGCAGTCCAGTACAGAGAGAGCCAAATGATGTCAACAAGAGGTGCAAGGTCACATTTGCTTAGTCTGATCATAGTCTAGGGTGTGTCCCAAGGTGCCCTTTAGACAGGTCAATAGGAAAAAGGGGGGAATGAATACTGCAACATGGAAGAGAAGGACATCTATGGTTATGGTAAGATTTTACACACCTATTCTATGTCCTTCTATTCCTATGTTGCAGTATTCTTACTGTGGGAGACTGCCACAGCTTAGTTAGAAGGAAGGGTGGAGGTAGAGGTAGTCATTTCCAGAAAGCCCTGCAGGATTGTCCTAGCAAACCCTGCCCTGGCTCTGGAAATGTGGTCCAATTTGTAGTGTCTGGTGAAACTGTGTATGGAGGACCAGGTGGCTGCTTCCATAATGGAGGCTGTGTCCAGGCCTTTGAGAAAGGCTTTGGAGGATGCACAGCCCTGGTAGAATGAGCTCTTACTCCCTGGAGTACGTCCTTGCCATGGTAGGAGTAGCAGAAGCAGATAGTTTTTCTGATCCACCGGGAAATGGTTTGTTTGGAGACTGCCTTGCCCAGGGCTCTGGGGGGGGGGGGGGGAGGATAAAAAGAGTTGGTTGAATTTTCTGATGGACTTATTTTTATCCAAATAAAACCTTAGTGGTTTGTGCACATCCAGGGAATGGAGTATCTTCTCACTGTCATTAGTAGGAGAGGGGGAAAAAGGTGGGCAGGTGAATGGATTGGTTTAAGGACAGTTCATTGACCACCTTTGGCATGAAGGAAGGGTTAGTGCGCAAGGTCACCCTATCACTGTGGAAGGTAGTGTAAGGTGAGCAGGCCAGGAGAGATTGTAACTAACACCCTTCTGGCAGAGAAAAGGGCCACCAGCAGTACAGTCTTCCATGTGCATATTTGGAGCATTTTAGCACTGGCTGGTTTGAATGGAGGTAGTGTGAGTTTTTCCAGGATGAAGTTTAGGTGTCAAGGAGGTAGGACAGGTTTTTTTTGGTGGTCTGACGTGCACAACCCCTTTCAGGAATAATTTAACATCTAGCCTGGCTAGCAGACAGGGTTCTAATGGTAAGCAGGCATTGACTGCAGATAGGTTGACTTTCACTAAGGAGCATGAAAGGCCAGCCTTGATAAGTTCACACACATAAGTAAGGACTAGAGGGGTATCCGCTTGAATGGGATCCCTGTGCTTATGGAGACACCACTTGGAGAATCTTTCCCATTTTGACATGTAGAATCTCCTTGTAGTAGGTTTCCTGGCGTCCCTCAGGACTGAAAGCACGTCCTCAGGGTAGTGGTGTCAGAAAGGCATTAAAAGTGCATCACCCTGAGTGTTAGACCCAACATCTGCAGGTTAGGGAGAATGAGAGATCCCGTCTGTTGTACAAGTTCGGTCCAACTTGTGAGGTAACTTTTGGTGATTGCCCTAGGCTAGTGAGTGTAGTAGGGGGAACCAGTGCTGCCTTGGCCAATAAGGAGTCACTAGCAAGATTTTGGGTTTGTTCTTCCTAATCTTCAGGAGGACTTTTAGAATGAGAGGGAAGGGTGGAAATGCATATAGAAACCGATCCTTCCATTGAATGCTGAATGCATCTACCCTCTAGGCAAATGGAGTGTGATCATTGGTGCATAATTTCTTCAATTATCTGTTCTGGGGGGAGGCAAACAAATCTACCTAAGGTGTGCCCCACCTGTGGAATGTCCCTGTTCAGAATCCACTTGTGTTGTAGGGAGGATGTTCTGCTGACAGCATCCGCTTGTTAGTTGTCCTGGAAAGGAATGTATGTTGCCTGTAGGGATAAATTGTTTCTGGAGGCAAGGTCCCAAATTTGGATAGTTATCCGGCAAAGGAGGTAGGACTTGATCCCTCCTTGTTTGCTGATGTACCGCATGACTAGTATTGTCTATGAAGGTTTGAAAGGGGCCTGGTTGCAGGATTGGGAGAAAGGCTTTCAGGGCCAGAAGGGCTGCTGTCATTTCCCTCACATTGACTGGTTTCTTTTGGAGGGTAGAGTGCCAGGTCTCCTGTACCATGAAGCCCCTCATGGTAGCCCCCCACCCTAGGTCTGATGCATCTGCATGCATGTGCTGGGTTGGGGTGGGGTGGAGGGTTGAAGTGGAAGGCCTGGAATCATCAGTATTTGGTGAATCCACCACCTTAGTTCTGCTTTGAGGCGGGGCAAGAGTGTAATCTGAAACTCTAGAGGATGTTTGTGTTGGGACCACACATTTATGTACCACTGCAGTTTTTGCATATGCATTCTGGCCAAAGGCACCATAGGGATTGCGACTGCCATTAGCCCCAGGACCTGCAAGAATTGTCTTGCAGATATCTGTTGAACCTGCAGTAGGTTTTGGAAGTGGGTAGAGAGGGAGACAACTTTGTCCTGAGGGAGGAATGCCTGCATCAGGACTGTTCTGATCCTGCAGCCACAAAGATTTTGTCCTGCTGAGGGGTTAGGGATAATTTTGGGGATGCTGAGGGAGAAACCCAGGCTCTAAAGCACGGAAATGGTGAACTGCAGATGGTTTTGTAGGGTGTCCTCTCTTTCTGCTAAAATTAGGATGTCATCTAGGTAGGGACAAATTTGGACACCTTTGGTTCTGTAAAAGTCTATAGCTGGAGCTAGGCATTTTGTGAATACTCTCTGAGCAGTAGACAAAGCAAAGGGCAAGGCTGTAAACTGAAAGTGTGAACAGGGCACAGTGAAACACAGGTATTTTCTGGGGGGGGGTTAAGGGGATATGGAAGGCCTTCTTCAGATAGTGTATGGACAATAATGGAACTTTTAGGAATATGTTTAGAAAGGACAGATCCAGTACTGGCCTCCAAGGGTCATCTTTTTTGGGGACCAGAAATAATCTTGAGTAAAACCCTTTTCCCTCCTGTCCTGGAGGGACAGGTTCTATAGTTCCTAGTTTCAGAAGGTCCTGTAGGACCAGAGGAAAAAGATGTAGTTGATTTTTGAGGGGAGATGGAATGTCCCTTGTAAAGAGCTTTTCCTTCCAAGACAGGAAATATCCCTCTTGTACTACTGTTAGAATCCAGCAGTCTGAGGTGATGGATCTCCAAAGGGGGAGGCAGTGGGAGAGGTGGGCTGACAAGGGGAGGCGGGCAAGGTAGTCATGCATTGTTGGAGCCATTTGTCATGAAAGGGCCATCTTTGAATAGGCTGTGGGGCTGCTGGTCTGGAGGTGGTCTGTCTCCCGGTACCTCTCCTATGCCTGGAAGAGGCTTGGGTAGCACAGGAGGGTGTCCTCCTGACAAAGTCTTAGCAGGATAATTTCGGTCATATTTAGGAATGGGAGACACCACCAGGTGTTTGATTTCTTGAAGCCCTTTAAAAACAAAAGTAAAGAGGTCTGCTGTTTACCAAACAGGAGGTTGTGGTCTAGAGGGGCATCTAGAATTTTTGAGTTGAAATCATCTGATAGAAGTTGAAGGCATAGCCAAGAGCATCTGCGAAGTACTGATGCAGAAGCTGCAGACCTTGCAGAGGCTTCTGCTGCATCATAACTGCATCGAATAGAATGTCTGGCCACTTGAGAAGCTAGGGACAGTTTTGATACTACCTCTGTCTTGCTAGGGCAGTCAGGTGTGGATGACAGGAGAGTAGAAGCTTGGGATACAAGGTCCAAAGCATATTTTATCATACGGGTTTTGATAGTTAATAGCTCAAAAGGCTAGAGTGGAAGAGGTATAAACCTTCTTGGCTATCCTGGCCATGTTTTTACTACCTTTGTCAGTATGCAAAAAAGCCAAAGAAGGAATCAATCTAGACTGCTTGTCAGGGGATACAGCAATCACTGCTGGATCTGCTAGGGGTGGGTTTACCAGGAATTTTTGTTCATCTGGTACTTTACATAAATGGTCAGGCCTCTTAAGGGCAGGGGGTTGTGAGTGTGGGTTTTTAGATGCTGAAGAGAAAGCATCAGGGTAGGCAGGAATAACTGGTGTGAGTTTCAGTCATTTGGGAAGTGTCCCATTTGAAGTATTCTTTCATCTTTGTGACCGTCTCCCCAAAAGGTGATGTCGTCTGGTGGGGAGTCCCCTTCTATAGATTCTTCATCAGGGGAATAATGTTCTAGTGGAGAGGCAATTTGAGAAGAAGAAATGGATTCATCGGAAGATGAGTAGTAAGCCTCCTGTTCTTCCCTTTCAAGAGCTATATGAAGGAGAAGAGAAGCTACCAAAGCAGGCCTAGGACTGAAAACAGGAATGGTGGAGGGGGAAGAGGCCATGAGCCTAAGGGCCATGAAGGCCTGCATCAAGGAGTTGGTGACGGATTGCCAGTCTGGAATTCCCTCTTTGGGGGGAGGCAGTTTTGTTTTCTGCTTCCTTTTCAAAGGAGTAGTCTTAGGAGAAGGCCTGGATAGGAGTAGGGGCTTCAGGTAATGGTCTCCCCATGGGTCATCCGGTGGTATCTGGTTCCCTGTAGACATCAGTAGGAATTGATGTCTGAGCCATCTCTGGCGATGTGCTGGCCGTTAGTTTTGAAGTGACTTCCTCGAGGGAAGTCGCCGAAGTAGGAGGCTCTAACAGAAGTCCCTCAACTCCTAAATTGGAAGCTGGTGGGATGTCCGATGGCAGAGAGGCAGAATTACTAAGCCTTGGAACCTAGGCCTTTTCCATGGTGGTTCCACCGGGCAGCCGACTCTGGGTCCATCCTGAGCACTAGCTTTGTGAGCCTCTGGTCTTCTAAATACAGATTTAGGGCAGCCAGACTGCTTCAGAGGGTCTTGGGTACAAATGACTGACAAATAGGGCAAGTAGTATGGTCGTGTTCTCGGCCTAGTCAGAAAACACAATGATCATGCATATCCTTACGAGGAAATTTGGCGCCCACATTGGCATTTACCCTTCTTAGTGGACATTGGCTAACAGTTGGGTACAGAAAACCAAGCTCAAGCAAGAATAAAAACAAAACCCTCAATGGGTTACTTAGCTTTAGATGTCTTCACAGTAGTGGAGCAAAGCGTTCAATGTGACGGTCAACTGCAGCTGAAAGTTCTGAGGTCTGTGTGTGCAGACGTCACATTTAAGGTCTCTGGTGTATGGCCCTAATTGCGACATCCCACACACCTACAGCAGCCAGGCTTAAGCTTCTGTATTGAAGCCAACATTCGGGTCACCTGAGGCGGGGAATCCCACACTAAGAATACTGCAACACAGGAATAGGAGGACATTAAGTGATGGACTATTAAGCTTCAAATCCCCCAACAAACCCAGTTAATTCCACTGAATACGTGGACATGTACACCCCCACACTATACCACTATGTAAACAGTTGTAGAGATGCAGCTGTACCCTGTAGGAAAAAGCACAGGACAAACCCAAAAACAAAACTACATGGTGGAACCATATCAACAAGCTTTACAATAAAAGGAAGAAAATTTTGATCAATAGTAAGAGTAATTCCCAGAACGACAGAGCCTTTGTCACTGAAACAAACAAAACTCGCAGGCTTCATAAAATCCACCAAAGCAAAACGTTTGAGGCTAAAACCCATGCCAAAGGCAATCACAAGGTCTTTTTTAGTTTTGTTTGTAATCTCAAAAATACAACATAGTAATGCGCTAAGCTGATTATGAACGTCATTACCAATACTGATAGTGAACCTACTGGCCAACAAATTGAACTCTAACTTTACCCCAATCTCCCATCCATCTGTCCCTCAAGATATACCTGAAAGTGCCTCATCTCCAGTTATCACACAAGGACAAGGCCTAAAAGCACTATAAAAAGCTAAAATTACTGCACTGATGGGTCCTGACAATATCCCTGGATGCATTTTAAATAGTATGAAGCACAATTTAGCCAAACCCCTAACAACACAGTTCAACTTTAGCCTCTGCACAGGTTTGGCACAGATTGATTGTAGAACAGCTACAGTTATTCCCCTGCGTGAGGGAGGATCTTCCACAGATCCTGCCAATTACAGACCTACAAGTCTAATCAACCTCAGCCATGGAAATACTTGTTATGGGACTAATCAATAAGGGCATAGGGAACCTCCAAACACTGGACTAATCTCAGTTTGGATTTGTCAAAGGCAGGTCATGCTTACTCAAACTAGTGGACTTTTTTTGAAAAGTTCACCAAATCAATGGATGAAGGAAAAACGGTACACACAGCATACAAAAACATGTCCAAAGCTTCTGAACTACCCACTCAGACATAGTAGAAAACCTAAATAAACTGGGAATAAACCCCAACATCACTTGATGGATTTGTCAACCGACTCAGACAGGATGCAAAAGACCAAAATAGGGCAAGCTACCGCAAGAGAGAGATCAGTCACAAGTGGAGTCCCCCAAGGTTCAGAGCTGGGATCTCTCCTATTTGACATCTATTTCTCTGAAATAAAAGCCAAGTACGCAGATGACTAGTCACTGAATTCCTTAATCAATTGGACATCCTGCAAGAAGGTTTGTGCCAAACTAATAACTGGTGTTAAAATCAGTGACTGACTAAATGCCAAAAAATGAATTATTGTATCCTTTGGGAAGTCATCCACCCCAGGAACTACCACACTGGCAATACACCCACAAGGGTTGACAGTTTAAAATGTGGGAACTTATGTGGACAGTAACCTAGATTTTAACCAACATGTATCCACGGTCATAAGAACATCCTTCTATACTATGCAGCTTAAACAAATGAATTTTGTTTAGATCTAGAACTGTCATCTCCCTTTACTCAACCATTATTAGGATTGA
Organism: Protopterus annectens; assembly: GCF_019279795.1. NCBI lineage: Eukaryota > Metazoa > Chordata > Ceratodontiformes > Protopteridae > Protopterus > Protopterus annectens. The sequence continues at coordinate 1,915,144,374 of NC_056737.1, forward strand.
ATGCTAATACTTCTTTTGGCATGTATCTATCTATACACATGTAACAACTAGAATACCCACATATATACATACAAGGCCTAAACACGTCCTACACGAGCCACCTCAAAGCCCTGTCACTATACTTGGTATCCTGCATACTTCTAAGAAGTGTCCATTTGTCTGGCATATAAGGCATCCTCCAACCCAATAATGATGAATGCACTATAAATCCGCAAGTCAAATGGCATAGGAAATAGGGGGTCTAAACCTCTTCTGCATCAACCAAAGAGTTTGAAGAGACACCTACATCTTACAGAAGATACTACTGCTCTGAAACAGACTTATCCACATAAAGCTCATCCCAGTTTACATTCAAGCATAACTGGGATCTGTGGATTGGTATTAGAAAATTTACCCCAGAACTGCACATTGTATTACTAATGGGCAAAGGCAACTTCCAAATTCTTTACCCCAACCAACGGTTCTCCAAAAATTATCTATGGTTACGATCCCAGTTATTCTGACTAGGAGTAATAAATTATTGAGAATGGGGTGGGTAAAACCAACCTAACACTAAACGGGATAGATTCATTTAAACACCAAAAGGGAAACTGGCTACACTACGCTTTAAATAATTCAAAAGGGCAGCTAGCCCAGGACTTCCCTATGAACCTATAAACTGGGCCGCATACACAGTGGGAGTGGATGGACAAGACATGTTTACCCACAGAACTGGGCAAAGGGTTGCAACCTTTTTGTACAAGGGTAAATTGAGCAATAATGGATATAGTAATCAGTAAGTTAAGTTAAACTAACTGTATCTATTCTAAAAGATCACTGTTGCATTAATCTAAGCCACCGGCCAGCTTTTCAAAGTTAAATGGTGCCCTCCATGCTCTCAGTCTGGAGCTCAAGAGGAACTCCACAGATTAAAAAAACACACTGGGAATAGTTCAGTGTGTTCTTGCAGCCCTTAAAGGAAAAATGCTAGGAAATAAAATGGAAACTATGAACATAAGCGTATATAAATCTACATCCTTGCAAAACAATCAAAAACACAGGGAATTAGAGGAAGAGGATGGTTACTGCAGTGGTGACCTATTAGAACATCTACTTTTATGAAGAAAAAACTTACACAACTGTATTATGCTCAACATTAGATCACTGCTGCAGTAGCCAAAGCTATATGGCTAGATTAGCATATTTAACAAAGTAAAAAGGGAGGAGAAAAATTTAGGAATCCAGGAGGCCCTCGATAATAGACCTAGCAAAGTCTGTTCTGGGCCTGGGAAAAGAATCCATTTTGAAATGCTTTGTTAAGATATGTACAGAGGAGCAAGTTGCTACCGCTAGAATACTTCCAAGAGTCCACCTCATTCCAGAAAGCCACCAAAGCCCTGGTAGAATGTGACCTAAACACTGCCTGGAAGTGGTTTATGATGGCGAGAACAGACAGAAATGGCATAAAACATTCATCTAGAAATAGTCTAATTTCATAGGTTCATAGGTTCATACTAGGCTATCTGCCCTAGGGCATTTATAAGCCTAGCCAGAGTGTGTGTGGCTTTCACCACCCCTTAGGATGAGAATACTATACCCACTAGTTTGCTGTGCCTCTGTCCAGCAGTGATACAGAGATGATTCCCGGGGTAAACCTACGATCTCCCATCCACTCGTCAAGATTTCTCTTGAACAGAGTCAGTGAGGGGCTCTGCCTCACATGGACTGGGATTCTGTTCCATAGTGTAGGGAGTCTCTGGGTGATGAATCTGTCCCTCCAGCACGTCCTATTTATATCCGTGTTGAGGTTTAAGTCTCTTGCTCTCGTGGCTCTGGTGGATTTGGATTTTTGAGGTGGAGCATGTCCATTAATTCCGGGTTGGACATGGCCTTGTATGTCAGGCACAGATCACCTCTGAGCAGACGGTATGCGACTGAATAGAGCTGGAGTTTCTTCAGTCGGGCATCGTATGACATATGTTTGAGCCCCTTTATCCTTTTGATGAGGAACTTTTGGGGTCTTTCCAACTGCTGCAGGTGTCGGGTAAGGTACATTCCGAATGGGGCGTTGTACTCAATCATTGGTCTGATAAGTGAAGAGTACAGGGGTACAATGACCTCTCCTGATCTGGATGTGAATCCCTTCATGATCAGGTGGGCAATGTAGAAGGTCTTCCTAACACCTTTGGCAATGTGAGTGTCAAAAGAGAGGTTACGGTCAACTTGGGTCCCCAGGTCCCTGATAACTTCTTCCGTGTTTAATGGATTACCACCTATGTGGTAATTAGGGGTTACCTTGTTTTTCCCAAAGGGAATGACTATACATTTTTTGGCATTTAGCTTAAGGCCATGGCTCTGGCACCAGTTATCCATTTCTATGAGACCTTTCTGGAGGATGTCTGTGTCTGATGGAGTGTCAATTATGGTGCCCAGTTTGCAGTCATCTGCAAATTTTGTCAGCCACAATCCCCCCTATGTTTGCCTGCACTTCAGAAAAATAAATGCCGAACAAGAGGGGCTCCAGGACTGAGCCCTGTGGGACACCGCTCGTGACCGGCTTAGAGTCTGACATGGCACCAGCAACTCTAACCCTGTGTGTTCTGTCCTTGAGCCAGTTTGCAACCCATCTTGTGACATATGGGTTTACATCTAAGCTGGTGAGCTTTTCTATGATGCCTGAGTGGGGTATTGTGTCAAATGCTTTTGCTAGGTCAAGGTAGGCTGTGTGAACTGCCTTACCCTCATCAATGGCCTTAGTGACTGTTTCGAAAGTCGACCAAGTTCAAGAGGCAGGATCTGCCCTTGACAAAGCCAAATTGGGTAGGATCCAGTGTCTGTAGGTCCCCAATGTCTTTATTTAGGAGTTCCATTATGATCCTCTCCATAGCTTTGCAGACGAGGCTTGTCAAGCTTATGGGGCGGTAATTTCCAGGGTCCGTAGAAGCACCGCCTTTGTGGAGTGGGACCACAGTTGCCATACGCCATTCTTTGGGTGCGTATCCTGTAGTAAGGCTAAGATTAAACAGCAGCCTTATGTGTGGGTTTAGTTCCTCATTGAGTTCATGTAGCACACAGCCGGGAACACTGTCCGGTCCCATTGATGCTGTGTTTTTTGCTTTAGAGAGAGCAGCTCTCACCTGGGCATCTGAGATGTTTGGGAGGCTAGACTCTGGTGGGATAGATATTTCTCCTTTTGGGGGGGGAGGGAGAAATTTGCACTGAACCTGTATGCTGGCAATGTCTGTGGGTTCAGTGATTTTTTTATCATTTTGGACGAATTCTGAGCATATCTGGGAGTTTCCACCCAGGTTTCTAACATAGCTAAAGAAGGCTTTATGATTGTCTTTTGTGTCATTAGCGATTTTTCTCTCAAAGTTGGCCTTGGATGATTTTATGAGTGATTGTAGTTTTTTGCTAGTATTGATCAGAGATACAGTCCCTTTTATGGATTTTGCTCTGTCATGTAGTAGCTTTCTCCTCTTGTTGTAGAGTTTGTTTATGGCTGGAGTCCACCAGACCGGGCGCCTGCCTTTGGTGGAAAGGGTCTTGATTTTATTAGGGATTGCTTGATCCATACATTCCTGGAGGTGCTCGTAGAAGGCATTTGTAAGGGTTTCAGCAGCGTGGGTTGTGGTTTCCACTGGCTCGGGGGCCTTGAAGGATACCACTCCAGTCTTAAGAGTGTGAAGTTTGCTTTTGAGAAGTTCTTCACTGTGGTCTTTTTTGCTGGGGGTGGGGGCGGGATGTGGATCTCCAGTGAGATTAATTTATGGTCTGATCTCACCAATGAGGGATATACTTCCGTGTGGAGCATTTTGTCCCCATGTTTGTGATGATCAGGTCTAGTATATTTTCTCCTCTTGTGGGAATGGTGACTAGTTGTTCCATAGCATTTGAGTTTATGAACTCAAGGAACCTTTGGGCTAGGGTGTTGGGGCTTGAGTAATGTTCCCAGTCTATGTTTGGGTAGTTGAAGTCACCCAATATGATGGTGTTTGGAGAGACATTCATACTCTCCAGTGTCTTCAGGAAGGCTGTGTGGGTTTCCTGAGTTTGAGAAGGTGGTCTGTAGCATGTTACAAACTGTAGGGCAGTTTTACCTATGGTTAATTGCACCTGGATGGTCTCCGATGCTTCATGCGATGCCACTAACCTGGAGGTGTGGGTATCCTTTATGAATATGGATACTCCCCCTCCTTTTGTGGCTCGGTCCGGATTTTGGGGCCGGAACGCATGATATGAGGTATAACCTGATAGTGCTGGGGTGCTCTCAGGAGCCTTGAACCAGGTTTCAGTCACAGCACAGACATCGATGTTCTCCATACTGAGGAGGGCTTCGAGGGCGTGCATCTTGAGGTTTAGACTTCTGGCATTGAGCAGTATTACCCTTAGTTTTTCTCCATTTTTGTTTTCTAGGGCGGTGGGTTTATCATTTGAGCCTTGCCTAAAAAAGGCACTATGGGTTGGCAAGAGCCTTTGCCAATATCAGGAAGCCCAGGGGTGACAGGTGCAAGCAGTCCCTTGCGAAGCAGCGTGGCTTGTCAAGCATGTCATCCCAGGCAGACAGACATTTGATCCCCTTAGAATGACACCAGTAATTAAGCCAATTATTAAAGCTGATCATTTTGTCTCTGTATTGTGGCATCATTCTTGGTGAGGGTAGGATACTGCTCAGGGTCAGGGTCATACCGCCTGGGCTACATAATCTGAGAGCTCCTCTATGTCTCTTTTCATGTAGACCAGGGAGGTACGACTCAGGTCGCTCACACCAGCATGGACAATGACTGAGTCATACTTGTACTTGCTGTGGAGTGACCTGAGTGCTTGTGTTATGTGGCGGATTCTAGCGCCTGACAGGCAGCTTACTGTGATCTTTTCCTTGTTCAGTCTGGTGAGTGGGACGCCAGTGTGTCTGACTATGGAGTCACCTATAACAAGTGTGTCTGGCATTGTGTTTGGCCTTAAGGGCTGTGACTGTTTAGCACAATGACTTTGAGAACTATGTGTTGCATGTCTTATGTCTTGAGGTGGCAGTTGCTTGGGTGTCTGCTTTGGAGGCCTCTGTAGTTTTGGTAGATTTTTATCAGTGCCTCCGAGTATGTCTTTGTGTGTTTATGTGTTTGTTTTGCAGTTGTGATAGTTCTATGTGAAACTGGGTTTGTGGTGTGCATGGTTTCCTTCTCCTCCTGTCTGGTCTTGCCAGTCCTGAGTTGAGAGAGCTCAGCCTCCAGTTTGGCTATATAGTTGCATCTCTCACATGTATTTGTGTTTTGTGGGAGAAGGAGTGGGTTGTCTGTGTACATGAGGCAATTGTAACATTGCCTCAAGATACCCAGATTTACCAGCTGAACAGGAGAGGAGGCCAGCAACTGACCCTTCGACATGCTAGAAAAAGTTTGCTGTGTAACTGAGTCAGAAGGGACCTATAGGGAAATGGGTACTCAAGGGGATTCTAGACTAATGTAGTACTTTGCTTAGTATACAAGTACTTTTACCTATATAAAAATGCTTTAGGAGCAAGTGCTGAGCTTTACCTATATAAAAATGCTTTAGGAGCAAGTGCTGAGCTTTTGAGATAGAGAATAGACTGTTTAGATTGCAAGTAGAGAAGTTCTAATTGAAAAATTGAAAAGCAGACTTTACGAAGCCAGAAATAGTTTAACCGGCGCTGCCCGATGGTGCTCTATGGGCAACCGCGCTAAATCACGCAAAAGCACGTAATTTGACACTAGTTGTCCTTTTCTCTTACCTTCACAGGAGACAAACAGCTGATCAGCTTTCCTGAAGGACTAAGTTTTGTCTAGGTAGTAATTGTTCTACCTGTGGATATCCAGAGTACAAAGAATTTTTCTCTCTCTCTAGTTCTTGGGATCAGAAAAAGGGAAGATTAATTAACTGGCCCAAGGAAACCTCTGACAACAGTTTAGGCATAAAAAAGGGATGAAGTTCACAAAAAAAAAAAAAAAACTGTCCTTATGGGAAATTAGGCTGGGTTAACTCACTAAAAAGCATGCAACTCAGATACACTCACAGCTAAAGTAAGAGCAATGAGTAAAACAGTTTAATACATTAAAAAACTGAATTCAGCTTGCTGAGCTAGTTCAAATGGAAATTAAGTAAGAGCAATGAGTAAAACAGTAATACATTAAAAAACTGAATTCAGCTTGCTGAGCTAGTTCAAATGGAAATTAAGCTTTTCAAGCACAAAGTTAATAGATTCCAAGAAGGAGCCAGCTATTTTCTAGGTGGAGCAATATCCCTTTCAACAACTGCTTAACTTCAGGATGGTTGGAAGATGGGGGGGGGGGGGGGGTTCAAGGGCAGACAAACAGAAGATGACAGAAAAAAGAAAGGCCAAATGGCAGTAACTCACACCAACAGCCAGATGCACATGGGCCTTAAAAGGGTTGTGATTCTTAGAATGACAACAACTAGAAAATCTTTTCCACTTAAGAGGAGTATGACTGTCTAGTAGCAGTTTTTTTCGCCTCCTTCAATATCTGCTGCATGTCCTCGGGGGGGGGGGGGGGATTACAATTATATCATCCAGTTAGTTGAAGAGTTTTCAGGATAGTGTACATCAAACTCTCTGTATTGTGACAGTACAGCCAGTCTGTAAAGAATGCAGTGGTAATTACCCCTGACCAGTTAAAAAAATAAAAAACACTGCTGCCTAGGCCAGTGGGCAGCAAGGGTCACCATCACAATCACTGGAGTCTCCTTCTCGATCTTTAGAACTCTGGATATCAAAGGAAGGGGTGGAAAAAAAGCACAGAGCATTCCCATTCATTAGACTGAGATGATACCTATCTAACTCTGATTGCAAGAAATTCTGGAGAAGAATTTCTTTAGTCATGCATTCTGAAAGTAGGCAAATAGGCGTTCCTTACTGCTGGTTCAATTTTTGGAAGACTGAAGTTTCCATTTGTGGCAGCCAGTCCTGGCCCAGCTCGTCTGCTACAGTGTTTTACCCTGAGCAGAGTTAAACTGAGTTGTTACATCCTTGACTATCACAGCAAGTCTTCAAAGGGAATAAGATCTAGTATCACCCCCCCCCCCAACTTATGTACCACATCACTTATGGTGCTCTCTGTGAGAAATTGCAGAGGTCCTAGAGACCAGAGATGATTTAGGGCTTTCAAAGCATTTAGAACTGCCAACATCCTTTTGACATTTGTGTGTTTTTGTCTATCTTGTTTGCTCCAAAAACCTTGCACTTTTATACCATTTAAAACTGCAAGGCATGTCTGAAGCATCAGATGTCAGATTGAAGAGGAGGCAGAGGGGTAACTGGGTGCTGGATTCCAAGAGAACTGGTCTACCCATCACAGAACCTCCCTCTTTAAAAACCCATAGAAAGGGATCTGAAAAGACAGAATGAACATTCTGGGTCCATATTGACCAGAAGTACTTCTGAATTTCTCTCGCATGAAGTCTGGGCAGGGGAATCAGACTTACAGAAGACATGTATCCCAGAATCCTGAGAAATTCCATTACAGATAGCCGTTTTATGTGGAAAAGCTAGGGAAGAATTTCTGGAACATTTCTACTTTGGAGAAAGAAACATTCTTCCCAGGACAGAATCTAATAGACATCACAGGAAAACAATTCTGTGACATGGGATGAGAGATTTCTGTAATCAGACTTGAAACCTCAGACTCAGTAGTAGATTCTGTACACTTTAAAGACTCCTAACTGATAAAGATAATCTACAAATATAAAGTAGTTGCACATGTAAAAATGTGAATACCTTGGAGTCTATTGCAGGAGCCAGACACTTCGTAACCACCCCCCGGCGCCACAGACAGAGCAAAGGGTAAGAGTTGATAATGCAAGCCAGATACAGAAAATTTTAGTATGTCTGAAGTGCTTGCCAACAGGTATATGACGCTAGGTAGAGTTTAAATCTAGCATCGCCATAAAAACTGTAAAGGAATCAGAAGTAACATGGTCTAAACCAACATTTTGAACTATGGTACCTTTACAAAAAGACCGAGAAAGGACAGGACTAGCACAGGCCTCAAGTGCCTTCTCTCTCTCTGGAATCAATAAAATCCTTTGAATAAAATCTTCTGTCCGGTGATCTTACAGGCAATGGTTCTAGGATTCCCCAAGATAACATCTAATGCAAAATAGGAGAAAACTAGGAAATTTGATTTGCTGGGCAAGGAAGGATCCCTTGGAAAGGAGGAACAGAATTCTGTTGTCAAGTATACACCTGTTGAATAATTTTCATAACCCAACTACCTGCAAGCATGTGGTGCTATAAGGGAAGATGAAGACTCAGGGAGAGGAAAAGGTTGCCAGAGAGAAAAATAGGGTGAACCTTAAGGGGCCAATAGCTAATCTTACTTTTTTAAAATGCATGAGATTCTTTTCCTTTCCTTTTGCAGCTTCCTTACCATTACTTTTAAAATACTGTTTAGAGGCACCCTGCTGTTTGAATTGCTGATTAAAAATGGAGCTGAGGTGGAAGGACAATTATCTGCCTTAAAGGAATGTTGGGAGATATCTACAGCATCATAATCAAAGCAAGTTAAATAAGATGAGAAGCAGAAGTAAAAGCATTCAAGGATTTTTTTGTCTCAGAGATGAAAGGTTACTAGCAAGCTTCATGTTCTCCAAAGACAGAAATAAAAATGTTAGCAAATGAGTGACAGCTGAAAATGTTGAAAGTTAAAATGAAAGCAAAATGAACGTTTTTCTCAAATCTGTCAAAAGCTTTCCCATCCTTGTCAGAGGGAATGGAGTTTGCATTAAAAATTTATCAAGCAGAAAAGCAGTTTTGGGTAGGGGAAAATCACTGCAGGGTCTGCTTTAAGATTAGAAAACAGTTGCTTTTGAGTGCAAGGTTACCCTATATTAAGGTTACCCTATATTATCCTATCAGGCTTCCTGGGGGCAGGAAGCTGACTATTAGGCAAACTGCCAGGTGTGAAAAAAATTCTCTGAAGCAGATAAAACAAAAGGACCAATTGTAATTGGTGAACATTCAACTTAAATGAATCATAATATATATTTGCTGAGTAATGGAGATTTCATTCTGATCCCACTGAAAAAACCCAATTTACTTTAGAAAAGTTGCAAAAAAGGGAAGTCTTCGGTTGGGGCATATGAAGTAACTTTCCTCAGAATCAAAATCAAGTTGAGAAGAAAGTCCTGATGCACAACATCCACAATCCAATTCCTTCTCTTCTGATGAACTTCAATGTCAGAAAGTAAGGAAACCCTTTTTTCTTTTCTTCACAGCAGAGGAAATGGGATTAGAAAAAACTTAACTCCATAGCAAATTGCACAAATCTTCCCTGCCCGTGGAAACAGGAGAAGCCACATTTTTTTTTTTTGTACTTTTTCTTACCTTTTCCTAGGAGATTCCCTGGAAAAGGACTAACCCAAAGCAGACTATATTAGGGCATAGTCCTCTTTTCCCTGCTATTAGACAGGGCACACCCCCTCCAAGACTGCTAAGAGTGGTTTCTCCCTTGTCCATGGAGGGGTCTACTACATAGGATCAACATTTCAGAACATTAAACCTCTGATCACTGAAGACCAGAGGATCGAAGCTCTGAAATATGAAGCCTATGAAAAAAATCTAAAAACGTGAAAACTTATTTCCCGTTTTGGTAGGGAAGCAAGCTCCCCTGCACCCCCCACATCCCCTATTTAAATATACCAATTCAGAGATCACACTACAGTGAACAGAATGGTAATGTTGCCATTCCTCATTGTACAGTGATCTCCATTCACAAGGTTCGATATTTCAAAACTTTGATCCTCTGCTCTTCGACGATCAGGGGTTCAATGTTCTGAAATTTCAATCCTTTGAAGGGGATCCCAATGGAAGGCATCCCTATGGCCATAAAGAATATATCAATCCCTTTGTTCTTCGTGAGTGTTGGTGCTACACCAGATGGACCAGGAGAAAAAACAGAAGTGGTCTGAGGAACCAAGACAGAACAAAGCAGAGTCACCCAGTTGTGCCTCAGACACTGATTGAACTGGTCAACAACCAAAGTCTCCCTGAAAACTTTTTACTACTTCTTGCAGACAGATAGATGGATTGTGGTGAACACGAATTGCTGCATGTGTTCAGCCAAAGATGAAGTACAGAAAACAGAAACAGGAGGCTGAAAGAGCTGATAAAAGTTTTATGACAGTCAAAAGAAGGTTCTCTGGTAAGAAAACCACTGACAGTCTGCAGAAGCACAATGTCTTGTCCTTAATACATAAAAAAGTACAGTGGCATAAGACCTTACCATAACAGTTGATGTCTTAGTAATACTGTTGCAATATTCCTGAGATAGGGGTTGTCACCACTTATGTCCTGCAAAGGTACCAAGGTTTTTCCTTGCCAAGGTCATACATCCAATGCATGACCTCAGCTCACAAGCAAAGGGGCATCTAAATGGATGTACAATGGTGGATCCTCAGGCGATCTCCAAGCCAGCAGCCTGAAGACTACTGACAGGGGGGAACTGGTCAGCTAGGAGGGGGCTGTAGCTTGAACAGGTAAGAAAACTTCCCCATTCACATGTAGCACAGCAAAGGCTAAATATATTGTGAAAAAAAAAGGTAGACAAGAGGGGAGGAAGGGTGGGAGGGAATACTGCAACAGTGTTCAGTAGGGCAACTACTATTATGGTAAGTTCTTACACACCTGTATTATGTCCTGACTGAAATCACTGTTGCAGTATTCCTGACATATGGGCAATTCCCAGAGCTGAAGGTAGGTGGGAAAGGTAGTTGGCTGCTGAGAAAAGTTCTCCAGCAGTCTGTACAGGCCTAACTTAACAACCCTGTCCTGGACTTGGAGAAAGCATTGATTTTGTAGGGTTTGGTAAAGGTGTGTACAGAGGACCAAGTGGCAGCTTCCAAGATTCACCCTGTTCTTGTAAAAAAAAAATGAGAAGGAAAGCCCATGAGGGCTTGTAACTCAGAAATTCTCCTTGCAGAGTTGGCAGCCAAGAGAATAATAATTTTCCAAGCACATAATTTTAGAGATGTGGAAGATTCTGGTTCAAATGGAGACATGGTAAGCTTTTCTTGCACAAAATTCAGATTGGGGGATGGGTTTCCTTGGTAGGTTAAGATACAAAACTCACCCTGACGAAAAGATTCAGAGGGAAACAGGCATTCATAGCTGACAGGTGAGCTTTTATAGAAAGGCATTCATGGTTGACAGGTGAGCTTTTATAGAAACGTAGGTCAAAGTAGTTCACAAAGATATTGCAGTACTGCAGGGACCTAGAATAAAAAGGGGGTCCTGAGTAGGTTTGTGTTACCAGCAGGAAACCCTTTTCCATTTAGCTGTGTAAGACTTTCTAGTAGTGGATGTCCTCTGGCTTCGTGTAGCACATGAATAACCTCTTCAGAGAAGAGGTATTTGTGAGGAACTAAAATCCTCTCATCCAGAGTCAAGTTAAGACATGGAAGACTTGGGTGGAGAAGTCTTCTCTGTTGAATGATCAGGTTAGATTGTAGAGATATTTTCCTGCAATTTCCCTTTGTCATATGAAATGGGGGAAACCAATGTTGCCTCACCCAAAAAGGTGCCAGTAAAAGGAGTATGGGTGGTTCCTTTGTGCCTTCAGAAGAATTTTTGAAAGAGGCAGTGGGGGGAAAGCATAGAGGAATTTCTCTGACCAGCGGAAGGAGAACAGATCTGTCCTCTAGGCTGTGTTACAGGGGTCCCTAACACAGAACTGGAAAAGCTGAGAGTTGGTGATGCAAACAGGTCCACCTGTGGAGTGACCAACTGAAGGGTGATTACCCTGAAAATCTGTTAGTTTAGGATCCATTTGTGGGGGCAGCTTAGGGAGTCTACCAGTCCATTGTTCTGAGATGGAATGTATGTGGCTATGAGTGTGATGTCCATCTGGGTGGCCAAGTTCCATGCCTCCTGTGCTATACTGCACAACTGCTGAGACCTGGTGCCTCCCTGTTTATGTACCACATGACTGTGGTATTGTCTGTGTACATTAGGAGACACCCGGCTTTCCAAAAGTGGAGCAAAGGTCTGAAGTGCTTGTACAGTAGCCCTCATTTCCTTCAGATCGATATGGTCTTTCTGGGATTGAAACTGCCACCTGCCCTCCACCTGGTGTGACCATGTCTGAGCCCCCACGTCTTGTCTGAGGCATCTGTGTGAATCTGTTAAAGGAGGAGGAGAAGTGAATGAAGTCTTGGGATCAAGTTGACCTATGCCTTCCACCAATGCAGCTCCTTTTCATGACAAGGGAGGGAGGAAGGGAATAAGGGTGTCCAAAGGGTGGCAGTGGTAGGATCAGACTTCACATGAATAAAATCCAATGGTACCTGAAGTCTGGCCAAGGGCTGCAATAAAACCCACACAGCTCTTAGAATCTTGCTTGCCAGACAATGTGTTGAGGAGAAATTCTCAAAAAGATGGAGAGACCGTGAACTTTCTCCTGGGGAAGGAAGGCATGCATTCTCTTTGTGTCAGTCTGCAGCCCAGGAAACAGGTCTTGTGTAAAGATCATGTGGGAGTTTTTGTAGTTTATAGTGAAACTCAAATCTGGGACAGTAGATTCTGCATTTGCTCATTTGACTTTTCGGTAGGAGGATTCAGCATAACTTAGTTCAAAGAGTGCAAGACAGAGATCAAGCACTTGGACATTTCATTGTGGATGTTTGCTACCCTTGCTTTTAGGGCAGTTGAAGTGTAAACCTTCTGCCCCCTATCTAGCCTTAAGCCCTACTATTTCTGTCTCTAGGTAGAGCATTTCCACTGGGCAGAAACTTAGAGGGCTTATCTGAAGAGAGACAATGCAGAGGGGTCTGACACAGGATTCATACATACAAGTATTTTAGGTCATCAGACACCTTGTAAGACCTGTCTGGTCTTTTAGTAGTTGGTGGTTGGGAATAATGTGTTGAAGAGACATCCTGGAAAGCCTCAAGGAAGGCGAAACTGGAGAAAGGGCAATGGTACCCATTTCCAAGAGGATGCAATACTTGTGTCTAATTATCAGAGATCTAAGTGGGTTGCCATGATGGGGCCAAGCGTTTTAAGATGCTGAGTCTCTAGAAAGGTGTTGAGAGAAGAAAGCCTCGACCTAAGGGTTTGGGAATGAACTGACAGATTGAGAAAGATTTCTGATAGTATTCCAGGCACAGGGAATAGAAACACTTGCTATGCAAGTCTTCATATGGAATCTGCCTATTGCACTAGGACTTGCGCCACCTAGTCGACATCTAATAACTTTCAACAAAATAGCTCAAGCATAAAGGAATGTTCCCCTAATGGAGCACTTATCTGGATAAATGATCAAATAAAGCAAACTGATCAAATGGCAAACAGTCCGACGAATGCACAATCTGCATTCAGGCTGGTGGCGAGATAGTCTGGGAATCCACATTCATACATCTGTTTATATACTCACTAAGCTTAACAGCTGAGATCATGGGTCAGACATATGACCTCAGGAAGGTAAAGCTTTGGTACCCTAGCCAGATGTCAGTGGTATCCCATATATCAGAAATACTGCAACAGTGATTACTGTCAAAACATCTACACAACCTGTAGGTAAAACTACAAAAATAAAAAGAAACAGAACTTTTCACACAGCTGTTCACACAAGCATCAACACAGAATGCACCCCCTGACAAGAGGTGATTGATTTAAGTTTCCCAGCAAAACTCTACATATTTTTTTTACAGTAAAAAAAAAAAAAAAAAAAAAAAAAGTTTTCCACAGAAAAATAAAATTAATGCAAGGTTTTCCCCAATAAAGGACTGATCTGCCAGCTTTGAAGATTACAGGTTGATTGACAGTTCCACAGAAACCTGCCAAAGGAGCACACCATCAGAAAGAAAGATCTGAGCTTTTCCTGCTTTCTCTCTCTCTCTTTTTTTTTTTTTTTTTTTTTAAATAGAGCTCTTCTCAAGTTCCAGACAGAAACGGCACACGGTAGGTGCCCTTTACCTTTGAAAAGATGGACTGTGGCAGTGGGGTAGGACCCATATAACAGATTAGACTACTGCAATACTGATCTAATGTTGAAAGGAAGTAATCGCGTACTGTTCAGAGTTGAAAACGGATGCTCTAAAGTACTGATCAGGTTCAAGTGTCAGTGCAGATCCATCCCTGTGATGACTACGGCCCAGGCAACCCACGTTCAATTAGCAGCTCAGGTGCTTGACAGAGCTGGCAGAAAAGATGGGTGCACCTACCCAAAAGGAGGGGTGGCACAGTCAACCTTGTGCTGTAGCAATGCTTCGGAGGAAGGGAAGACACATGACCTGGGAGTAGGAATGTGGTACACCAAATGGCAGTAGCCTTCACTGACCAACTGCACAGGAGTAGGGTAAGAGAAAGGTATTGCAATTCTTGCAGTGAGTCAGGTTGTGTCCCAACCCTGGGAAGGGATCAGGCTTTTGGGGGGGGGGGGTGCCATTATAGCATGGATGCTAGTGAGGACACAAGTAACCCTGGTGGTTGTCTGAATGAAATGACCTTAGTGGATCTGGTGAACAATCCTCACCACTAGGGATTGAAAAGGGTCAAGTTCATTAGGGAAGCTTGATGGTCAGCTAGCACAAGGGCAAAAATACATAACAAATAATGTAACTGCCAGCTTATGCTTTATTAGATGGAGATGAAAGGCAACGGCGGTTAAAATCCTAAAAACACAGGATGAGTGGCCCAGAAAAATTGAACTGCTACATGTGGGCTGGATCATGAAGTCTTCCCTCCATCCCATTTCACCCTTCCCTTCCTCCTTTTAGTGCAAGAGGTGGAATCTTTAGAGTGAATAAAGATAAGTTTGCTCCTCTAAATGCAAATGTGATAAGGTTCCTAGTAAGTCACTTACATATGTTGCTGACTAAATAATTTATGAATATGTTCAATGTTTTCACATCCATCACTAGATTTTTTTTAATGCTTTTGTATGAAGTGGAGTGACCAAAATTGAAGAAAATGCTCCTGCACTGGAAGAGAAATTACTATAAGAATATGTAACAGAGCATGGACATTGTATATACCTATGACAAAAAGCCACACTGACACGGTTGATTGTTATGCTTTCTCATTCCTGGATCCTGGATTCACTCCCATGCATTTAGCATATAGGGCAATTAGCGCCCTTCAGCACTATTTGTTTCCATAGCAGGTTTGGGTTTTTACAAGGTCGTGTTGCTAGCCTGAGGCTCAACACTCCTCAGAGGGTGCAGCACACAATCGCGCGCACACACACCTACTGCCAATTTAGAGTAACCAATCCACCTACTGCACATCTTTGGAATGTGGGAGGAAACTGGAGCACCCGGAGGAAACTCACATGAAGACAGGGAAGGCATGCAGAACCACACAGAAGGCACTCCAGGACAGAATTGAACTGGAGAACCTCTTGCTGTGAGCCGAAAGTGCTAACCGTTACACCACTGCGCGTTCCGCTTCCTTATTAAAGCAAATACTTGTTATGATGCTTTTTCAGTTAAATCAATTCTAAATTTACTGCTCTGCTGTTTACAGTCTGAGAGAAGTTCTTCTGTACAACTGTTTGCTTTTGTTGTGGAATGGTATACGTTTGAGTAGATCAATCTTGCAGTACTTATCCTTAGGTCTTCCTGTTTGTTGTTTGTCTTTTGGCTTTTCCCGGTTAGGGGTCACCACAGCGGAACTCCGGTCTGCTAATGACTGGCAGTTGGATTTTAATTTGTCGAGTTGCCAGCCCGATGCCCAACTTTCAATGAAGGCACGCCCATTCAACGCATGTCTTTCGAATGCCCACTCGACCGCGGGGAGGACATGCAGACTCCACACAGAAGGCACTCCCAACCCACGCCGAGAATCAAACGGGAGAACCTCTTGCTGTGAGGCAACAATGCTACTGCTGCAGCACCGCAGAAGTATTGTATACTTGCGTCTTCCTGCCATGTAGAAACCCACAAATGGCTCAATTTCCACAGTCTTTTCATTATCCATAACAAACAGACGTCCAATGGTCGGACATCAGGGAATAGAGAGAGGCACCCAATGCCACCATCTTTGTTTTTTTCCAGAAAGTGAGCAGCAGTGTGATGCCTGTGAACAGCACGACCCTTCCAGACGTCATAAGACTTTTTTGGACAGAGATAGGGGAACACAGCTATGTGTTGAAGCAGAAGTAGGGGATGACGGTAAATAAGAACTACTTATTGAAAAGCTTTCCTCACCTCTTTCCCCCTGCAATGGGGGGAGGCAGGAGATGGCAGCAGACACAGGGATAAGAGGAGGGTTAAAATATGTACTGCAACACTGACATATCTGAACATCTACAATTATGGTAAATGTGACAACTGTATTAGATGTTCTTTGTAGTCAGCATTGCAGTACTGATCCTTGGGAGGACTACCAAAGTATCTCTCAGGATTGATAGCACTTCTGTAAAACAGACAGCAGTATTTGGATCAGAAGCCAATCCACAAAGCCATTAGTTAGGGTACTAAGGTGACAGCAAATGACAGATCCCTTGGACTGGATGAGTAAGTCTATCACTTATGGGGAACTGTAATATCTCCACTTGCTGAGGGTCAAGAGGAGGAAGAACCAATGTTGCCTTGGCCAGGAGGAGGCTATGAATATGGTGCTTAGCCTCTCTGACTTCACTTCGATCAGTACCTTGAGGATCAGGGGAAATAGTGGGAAGGCAAAAACAGTCATGTCCATTTGAATGAGAAGGCATCTGCTCACCATGTCCCTGTCTGTAGGGTTCTTGAACAGAACCTTTGAAGTTGTCTGTTCTGATGAGAGGCAAAAAGATCTATGCTGGGATGTCCCCATTGATGGATGAGCTGCAGGAAGGTTTTCCCTTTTTAGCATCCATTCATTGGAGTCCAGAATGCCTCTGTTCAAAGAAGTTTTAAGGTGGTGTTACGGCCTGGGATGTAGGATGCCTATCAGTGACCACTGGAATTGTTGGGCCAAGAGCCAAATCATTATTGCTAAACTGTACCATGAGGTAGAAATGAGCCCCCTCTTGCTTGTTTACATACCATCACATAAATGTCTGCCCAAATGTGCAGTGTCCCTGAGGATAGGTTGCTTTGAAAGGCTATAATCATTAGAAGTGCCAGCAACTCCTGGTTTACATGAAACCTCTGGGGTAAAGACACTTTGTACCCTCATGGATCCGATACAGACGGTAAGCCCTCCTCTCTAAAAGCAGTTCACCATAGCCTGAATGCCTCTTTGGTGTTTCAGGATATTTTTTTCCTGGATGAGACAGTAGTCCAGGTAGGGGGTAAATGTGTACTCCTAGAGTCTGCAATGTGCTGTAATTGGTGCTAGACATTTGCTGAAAACTGGGGGCAATGGATAAAACAAATGGCAAAGCAAAGAAATGGCAGTGCAAACCTGCTGCTACGAATGAACACAATCTCCTGTGTTCTTTTGCTAAAGGAACATGAATACAGATGTCCTTTAGCTTTACTGTACACATGTAAGCTCCTGAAAAAATCATGGGCAGCAGTTTTTGAAGTCAGTATTTTGAATTTGGGAATTTCTAGGAACTTAATTGAGAGGTCTAAAATTGGCCTCCAAGTTCCTTCCTTTCATGGAATTAGAAAAATCCTGAAGTGGAAACCTGTTGCCTCTTTCCCAGCAGGGACTGGATGAATGTATGCCTGTTGCAAGAGTTCTTGCAAGATTGTGCATTGTGTGTGTGTGTGGGGGGGCACAATTCTTGGCCTTTTGGAGGCTTTGGTATCCCTAAGAATGGAGGCCTTTGTTTGAACTGAAGGACTCTCACATGGGAGATAATTGGCTAGGTTTAAAATCGCCAACAAAAGCAGTCAGTCTGGTACTAACATATGAACTGAATGAAGTAACCTCGTTTTATGATGTTTAATACCCACTGATCGGAGGTGCGGCATTTCCACTGATTTAGAAAAAAGGGAGTCTTCTTATTAGTGAGATAAGGAAGAGTGACTTTGGGATGGGAGAAGTAGGAAAGCTGTGCATAGCCACAGCTGTTCTCTTGAGAGGGACAGAGCTTTTGGATCCCAGAGGTCTAGTGTGTTGTTCAGGTTGCCATCTCCTTGACTGTCTAGGCTTTTTTTTTTTTTTTTTTTTTTAATTAGGCAGCTTCCCCCCTTATTTTGAGGAGGCAGAAGCAAAGGCTTCAATGCTTACAAGGATCATTTCTAAAATATCGTAAGGTTGGGAGACAAATAAAATTCTTTAACAATCTTTATTTGCTTCAATTTTTATCTAATTTCTCGAAAACCTTCTCTGCAAGAGGCCCAAACAGGAATTCTTTATCCAATGGGACATCCAGGAGTTCAGCCTAGACTTGGTCAGAGAGTGCCTGGGTCCTCAGCCAAGCATGCCTACAAATAACAGATCCAGTTGCAGCTGCTCTGCAGGATGCATCTAAAGCATCATTGTCACACTTCAGTGCGTGTCTGAATATCTGGAATGCTGCTTTAGCTGTGTCCTGTATGTTCCTTAGTAACACCTTATTTGCAGTGCACTCAGCTTTGGTAATGATTTGTTCCTGTATGGACTAAGTAATTTAACATGTGAAATTGGCAACTGATGGCCCTCACAGAGAAGACGACAGATGAGTAAATCTTTTTTTTTTTTTGTTACAAACCTGTCTAGTAAGTCCACCTTCCTGTCATTAGTTAGGGGATGTCTAGCAGTAGGCTTAGGTATACCCTTAGTGGATTTGATAAAGACAACAAAGGGATCAGCTTTGTAAGTTCCCGTAGAGGTGCTTGCATGTGTCAACCACTTTATAAAATCAGTCTGGCTTCCTTGGAAGAAGACCGTCTTTGTAAAGACAGGTCTTCAAAGACATCCAATACCACATGGACTGGTGGGACTGCAGGTGGCCTGAAAAATGGCAAATTTAGAAGCTGCCTGCAATGGGTTTGGCATGACAGAATCCCCTGCTTTCCCACTGAAGTGCTCCTTTATCTTATGCAATGAATCCCCAAAAGGGATGCATCTTCTTGGCAAGAGGCAGAAGAAAAGGTATCATCTGAATCAGAATCTGGATAGGCTTGATGGGGAAGGTATTCAGAATAAGACCTCATCCTTGGATTCTGAAGAATCAGACTACTCTTGAAAGAAGATACCCCTTGGCCTTTTGTGGGAGAAGCTATAGGAGTAGTCTTGCAGTGCCTGGCTTGTCTCCCTAAATTTCAGAAGGCCATGAATTCCTGATCAGTTTTTAGGAGGTCCTGAGTTCGACCTGGGTAGAAGTGGCTGACGATTGAGGCGCAGGCTAAAGTAGGCTGGCTGATGTCTGTGGTTTAGGCATCTGTTTAGCAAGAGAGGACTCTATCCACGGTTGGGCAACCATGGCTTTGGTCAAAGTTAAAGGCATGTGTTCTTGCAAAACAACTGTGGAAGATTATCTCCCTCGATAAAAGATTTTGGAAGTCAGAATAGAGGTTTGCAGAGTGACCCAAGACCCAACCAATGCAGGCGTCAAAGATAGCAGAGTTGAAAGGCCTGCTACCATGACAGCCTCCCAATGGGTCATGCCAGAGGGTTTGGGCCTGGTGATAGTCAGACCTTGAGGCTGCAAGGGAGCCTCACCAGGGTTGGTCGACTTAAGTGCAGACATGGGAGGAGCACTATAGTCTATTGAGTCCTTTTCTTTTGTGTTTTTTTTTTTTTTTGGTAAGGTAGCAGTAGTGGTAGAAGCCAAGGAAGATACAGGACAAGCAGGAACTAGATTTGAAGACTCCATGTGTGCCATGAGGACTTCTGCCTTACGCTTAAGGATTTTAGCTCTAAATTTAGCACAGCCCTGACAACTGGAAATGTTTGTTTCAAGCCCCAAACAAAACAGACAAAAAGAATGAAAGTCATCATGTGGGATTTGCTTTCCACATTTCAAGCAATTAATGTTTTTGAACATTAATCAGAAGAAAGAATTCCCCAATGGGGCATTTATCTGAAATTAACCTGGAGAAAAACAAACCAGCCAACAGATTGTGAGCATTTGGTACACATTAAGGGCAAAGGACTGTGTGGTTAGAAAGACTGATGATGGCACAGACACACTCATACCCTGACATTCGAACATTGGCCATCGAATGTCTATCGACCAGGGATAATGAAGACTCTGGAAATCAAGTCGGTTGCGGACTTCTACATGAGACGAAGACCCAAGGATCAGTACTGCAACACTGGCTACGAAGAACATCTCAGAGATACAAAGAGTAAGGGGTAGAGCTGACATACTACATATTTTGTCCAACTTGAGACATGTTAGTTAGAAAGTCCTCTTTTAAACAGAGAAGGGGGCCTGACAAGGTACAGTGGAAGATAAGAATTATGACAGGGAACTAGACAGACTAACAATTTAACTTTTCTTTTTCTGGATTTAACTAATCTCCTAACAAATCTCTTGTACTGTGATTTACTGTCTAATTATATGTCAGGACAGTCTGAGTGGTTGTCTTCTCTGCTAAACAAACAGATTCTTATCTAACATGCAAAACTTTGAGTTTTACAGCCAGGCATGACCCGGTTTCTACAATTTCAGTCTCACACATGTATAGAGAGAGAGAGAGTTCGCCTCTGGGGTTTAAACCATATGAAACATCTGAGCTGCACATTTTGTGCATACCTTTCCAAGTTTCTTTTTAGCCAACTGGAAAGAAATAATTTTCTTCCCTTTCTGGACACAAGTAGATTAATTAAGCTCAGTATCTAGCATCAGTGACTTAACGCCTGATGCAACACTCATAACACCTTGAAAGCTTGACTAACTGCAAAACCTTTGACAGCCCATCACATCTGTGTTCCTGTGACTGTTTTACACGGCACTAAATGAGGACTCCAAGAACTAAATCAAATGGGTACTCCCCATAGGTGTGCAATGGAAATGACAACAATTTAATGTTAATGGGTTATTCCACCCAGCTAAAAAACAAAGGATAATAGCATACATAAAAGCAATTCAGGTATAGATTAGTAGACTTAAAGTAAATGCACTTTGACAACATTCAGCATGAACAACTGGTGAGAAGGCTTTGTGTTTTTCCAGCTACAAGAGGAACTAAAGGGAAAAATGACAACTTGGTAAATACATATTGAGGATAAAGATGCTGGTAGCACTCAGGGATCTGTTTTAGAATAAGAAGTTATGTACCTACCATAACGTTCCATGTTAGTTGTCTTCTCTCGCCTTCTTTCTTGCTTGATGGGGTTCGGAGCCGATCCCTCGGCTCCGACTCGGCACTTGCTAAGCTCGAGAGTTTCTTCTACCAGCTCGAGGCAGCCCCATATCCCATGATGCAAGGCGGTAAGTACCCAGATCTCGTTTGTTAAAAAAGGGCAATAGCACCAAGCATACAATACTTCCCAAAGGAAGAAGAAACTTATAGATGTAAAAAGGACCAGGTCTGAATGGTCTTTAGCATAATAGTTTCTTATACAAGGTCTGTCCAGGCCAGGGGGAAGGAGGGAGGGTCGCAAGAAAGAAGGCGAGAGAAGACAACTAACATGGAACGTTATGGTAGGTACATAACTTCTTAATGTTAAGTTGTCAATCTCGCCTTCATTCTTGCTTGATGGGACCGCGTCCCTAGCACCTCTATCCTGGGTGGCTCAATGGAACAAACTCTTGAGGACTGTAGAGCCAAAACTGGCTCTGTCCCTGGAGGCCAAGTCCAATTTGTAATGGGAAACAAAAGTGTGAGGAGTGGCCCAAGTGGCCGCTGCACAAATAGTGTCCAAAGGCAGTCTAGCTTAAAAAGCTGTAGAAGTAGCTAAACTCCTAGTTGAATGTGCTTTAGGTTTTGAGCACAGCTGTTTTCCCCTGATCGTATAGATTTCAGTGATGACCGAAGAAAGCCATCTGGACAAAGTCACTTTAGAAACAGGAAGGCCTTTTTTATTGTCTGCATAGGAAACAAAAAGTTGATCAGATTTTCTAAATTTTTTTGTTCTGTCCAAATAATATCTAAGCTGACGGTGGACGTCAAGATAATGTAGCTTTTGTTCAGCTCTATCTGAATAGTTAGGAAAAAATACAGGGAGATCAATGGATTGATTCAGATTGTTCTTTGAAGCTACCTTAGGTAAAAAGGATGGATTGGTTCTCAAAGATACTCTGTCTTTGTGAAAAATCAAATAGGGGGGTCGAACCGAAAGAGCATGAAGTTCAGACACCCTCCTGGCAGATGTAATAGCCACTAGGAATAAAGTTTTCCAAGAAAGATATTTCAGGGAACAAGAAACAGCTGGCTCGAAGGGGGGAAGAATCAAGGATGTCAGCACTAAATTTAGATCCCACTGAGGAGGAGGATTCCTGATTGGAGGCTTTAGTAGGAAAATTCCTTTCAAGAAGGCCCTGCAGAGCCTATGGGACATAATATTATGATCTGCTATTCCGACATGAAAATTAGAAATAGCAGCCAATTGAACTCTGACTGTGGAAGAAGAGGAGCCTGCATGAAAAATCTCTGCTAAGAAGTCCAGAACTGCCTGAACAGGGGCAGTAAAAGGATCAATATTTTGGGCCTTAGCCCAATAAGAGAAATGTTTCCATTTGCTTGTGTAAATCCTCCTGGTAGAGGATTTTAGTGAAGCTACTATGATGTCTCTAACAGGGTTAGAGATCAAAGGAAGCCTGGCTAAGGAAGGAAGTGGAGCAACCATGCTGTGAGGTTGAGAGAAGGGATTGACCGGTGCAGCTGACCGGATTGGTGAATCAGTAGATCTGGCACTGGGTCCAGATGCCACGGCTGCACCAAAAGGTGATGATGGAGGAACGGAACCAAACTTGTCGAGGCCAGTAAGGGGCAATGAGAATCAATTTGGCTCTCAAAACGGTAGCTTTCTGGATCACCTGAGGGATCAGAGGAAATGGAGGGAAGGCATATAGAAGTCCCTGGGGCCAATCCTGGGTCAGAGCGTCTCTGGGGGGATGGCCTGATAGAGGAAGAGGCTGAAGAAGTCTGGACATTTGCTGTTTTGGGGAGTAGCAAAAGATCGCAACATGGACGACCCCATTCCAGAAAAATCTCTTCCGCTATAGATTGCTTGAGAGACCACTCGTGAGGCATGAGGATAGCTCTGCTCAATCTGTCCGCTATAATGTTGGTTTTCCCAGGGATATGCGTTGCTACCAGAAACCGATGAGAGGAGATCGCCCATTGCCAAAGTCTGAGCGCTTCTCGACACAAGGGGTAGGACTTGGTTCCGCCCTGTTTGTTGATATACCAAACTACAGACATGTTGTCTGTGTGGACTGCAATTGTCCCTACGGGAAGAAAGTCGTTGAGGGCTTGCAACGTTAAAAGCACTGCTCTCATCTCCAGGACATTTATTTGCAGATGGTACTCGAACGGTTGCCACGTCCCATGAACCATCCTGCCCTGATAATGACCCCCCCACCCGATCAGGGAGGCATCCGTGGTGACAGTGGCTATCGGGGACGGGGGTACAAAGCACCTGCCTTGGTGAACCTGAGACGATGTGATCCACCAAGCAAGATGCTGTTTGCATGTCTGTGTCAGCAGAATCTGGTGACGCATTGGGAGTTGCTGGTATGACCACTGTGTGAACAGCATCCACTGAAGTAGGCGCATGTAGAATCGAGCCAGGGGAAGAAGAGTAATGGCCGCAGCCATGAGACCTAATACCTTTAGAACCGTTCTGGCCTGTACATTCTTGCTGGCCAGAATGATCCTGACCTGAGTCTGAATGTCTGAAACTCTTTGTTCTGTAAGGGTAGCTGACATCCGAACAGTGTTTAAGTTTGCGCCTATGAAGGTAATAGACTGGCAGGGCGATAAGGATGACTTTTCGAAGTTGATTGAGATGCCTAAATGAGAACAAAGGTCTATTGTGTAATCCCTGGCTTGTATAAGCTGATGCCTGGTGGTGGCTGACAGGAGCCAGTCGTCGAGATACGGAAACACCTGGAATCCTTGACGTCTCAGGTGAGCCGTGACCACTGCCATGCATTTGGTGAACACTCTGGGGGCTGTAGTGAGACCAAAGGGCAGGGCTCTGAACTGGAAGTGACTGGACCCCAGCCGAAAGCGGAGAAATCTCCTGGAGCGTCTGTGAATTTTGATGTGATAGTACGCATCCTGAAGATCTATTGAGCACATCCAGTTGTCCTTCTGTAAGAAGGGCAGAATTGACTGAAGAGTGACCATTCGGAATCTTGTCTTCCTGACAGACTTGTTGAGTCTGCTGAGATCCAATATTGGTCTCCAGTCTCCCGTCTTTTTGGGGACCAAAAAGAACCTTGAGTAGATTCCGGGCTCTGAATGGTCTATTGTAACTGGCTGAATGGCTCTTTTTTTGCAGTAGTTTTGCGATTTCTAACTCTGCAATGTCCCTTAGACCGGGTGGTACATCTGGAAGGGAACTTGAAGGAAGGGACTTTCCTCGAAGGAATTATGTAACCCTTGGATATGATCGACTGTACCCATCTGTCTTGAGTGAGGGAATGCCAGGCTTCTGGGTACAGCGATAATCTTCCCGACTGCCTCCAAGGAGGGACTGGCGGGCAAAACCTCAGGGATGGTGAAAGGGCTTATGAGAGAGAGGCTGCCTGTTTCCCTGGTTCTTGGACCCCTCTGCCTCTAGAGCGTCTGTTGTTGTTACCCCCTCTGCCTCTAGGGGTAAACTGACCACGTGAATCCGGCGTGACTTCTTGGGATTTACGGAACCACATCTTCCCACCCTTCTGTCCTTTGCGATAAGGCCTAGAAGGGGTGGAAAACGGACTCCAACAGCAGAAAGAGTCTTGCCGTCCTGCTCACACCTGGTCAAGGTTTCCTTCACCTGAGGGCCAAACAAAGCTGACCCATCAAAGGGAGAATTTGTGAAGGACGCCTTAAAGGGATCCAAAATCACATAGCCGCATCCAGGCTTGGCGTCTAAGAGCCACACCTGTGCCTGCGGCTCTACGCTCCATCCGCAGCATAAGATATTAGCCGCATGGAGGAGTTAGCAATGGAATTGAGGGTTCCTAGCTGCGAAGCAATCTTTTCTTGAGCCCCTGCAGCTGTAGGATCCTGAACTACTTCTCCCAGCTCCTTCAGGATATCTCTGGAGTCTGGTGAAGTGACAAAGATAATTCAGCGAACGCATAGCAAAGGTCGCTGAGGAAAACATCTGCTTGCCGTACCTATCCATGGTCCTAGAGTCCTTATTAGGAGGATGGACGGGCACGGAAGGATCTGCAAGTTCCTTTTTGGTGGCCGCAGCCACCACCATGGCATCAGCGGGGACACCCTTGGTAAGGAATTGTTTGTCACTCGGAGCAGTGATAAATTTTGAAGGCCTCCTAGGGACTGGCTCTACAGAGTCAGGAGCTGCCCACGCCTTCGTGCAATAACCTGCATAAGGGGTCGAAGGCGGAGACACCCAGGAGGTGGAGGGCCGAGATCCAAACGCCTCTAGGTATACTGACTCATCCTCAGAGGGATTGTTGGTGGGCCAGTTTCCCCTCTGTTTTAGAAGTTCTAGGATGTCTGCGAAGGAGACATCCTCAGAGGGGGATCTAGGGCATCCCTCTGACTCATCAAAGTCAGTATCCAGTGACAGACTCGGGGAGTCTACATGCTTCCTCTTACAAGTCCTCTTCCTAGGAGGATCTCCCGAAACATCAGGAGAATCCAAGGAAGAGGGGAAATTCCCAATGGGGAAACCTGAGGCGGAGGATCTCTGGGTCCTGTAGCAAGAGAAGTGGCAGAGATGTCAACAGGTACTATAGAGGGAGGAGCTACGGGAACAGACTGCTGACTGATACCAGTGGCCAGTACACTCTTCATCACCTCGAATGCTCCCCTCCCAGGCAGCTCCGAGAGAACCCGCTCCGAAGAGCTAGGAACTCCCGGGACCACCGCAAGGGAAGTCTCCGAGGCAGATGTAGGAGCCGAGCTAACCAAGGCCGAGGCTCCAAGGGGAGAGCGGGCCGGACAAGGGTCCGATGCCACTCACCCCTCGGAGGAGACCATGGAAGCCCGACCACCAAATCCCTCTAAGGAAGAGGAGATAAGAGTAGAGGCTGAAGGAACAGAAGGGGTATCCGTCCTCCAGCCGTAGCAGTAACCATTCCGAAGACTCCAACTCCAAGCTCTGGGGTAGAGTTGAAGGAGGAACTGTAACTGGGTGTGGACCAACAGTCGTCTGTTGAGACGGACTGTGTAACATTTGGGCCAGTACCTGTGACTTGAGTAATCTACTGACCACTCTCTCTAGGTCATGATCTGACAACCTGGATGACCTTGAAGATTGGCTCCGATGGCTCCGTTCCGATAGAAGAGGCGAAGCCGGAGCCGACAGTATCGGCTCCAAGGAAGGAGACCTCGACCTCTTCCTGGAATGAGCCATCGGAGCCGACACTATAGATCCTGTCGGAGCCGACTTCTCGGAGCCGACAGGAAGCCTCGATGTATCGGCTCCAGCCGGAGCCGATACAGCCACCAAAGTAACGGTGTCGGAGCCGATCGGAGCCGACACCGATGCCTGTGCCACATGGGTGTCGGAGCCGATCGGAGCCGACATCGAAGTGGTCAAAATAGGTTCGGCACCGATAGCCATCGGTGCCGAGCGCTTTGTCAATCCAGAATCGGCTCCAGCCGGAGCCGATCTCGACTCAGTACGAGTCGGAGCCGAGGCCGCAGGCTTAGAAACAGAAGCCTGGGCCTTGGAAACTCTTGCTGGTTTTGATGGAGCCGACTTAGCTGGAGAGCCCTCCGGCTTAAGAAGGCCCCTAAGAACCAGTTTATTATGTCTCTCCTGCAGGACTCTCTGGCTGAAGGAGTGACAAATAGCACAGGAGTCCTGCAGGTGAAGAGGGCCCAGACAATACAGGCAAGAAGTGTGACCGTCTGTCAGAGACATCTTCTGACAGCACGAGTCACACTTCTTAAAACCTGAGACCCTCTCCTTTGACATGGTGCCGAAAAAACAGACACACACACACCAGTCAAAAATTAACTTAATAAAATACCAAAAGGTATTCTACAAAACCAATACACACACCCTAACAGGGGGGGGATGGGGTAGGGTTTTAAGATACACTAACTAAAAATAAAGGAGACAGGGAATTTCTGTCAGAAAGGGAATAATATAAGTTTAAAACTATCAACACAAGGTTTTTTGACTAAAAGGGGCTTAAAACTCACAAAGTGAACAACTTACCAGGAGCTGGTAAAAAGAAGACCTCCTAAGCGAAGCGGCAAACGAGATCTGGGTACTTACCGCCTTGCATCATGGGATATGGGGCTGCCTCGAGCTGGTAGAAGAAACTCTCGAGCTTAGCAAGTGCCGAGTCGGAGCCGAGGGATCGGCTCCGAACCCCATCAAGCAAGAATGAAGGCGAGATTGACAACTTAACATATGGCCCTTTTCATTACATTATTTTTTTCAAATTACTTTGAACTATTCATTCTGGATGGCTAAATATATCAATGATTTAAAAACTGGCACACCATTAGTCAACATTTATATATATTTTTCAAATTTTCATAAATGTATTAATGAAATAAATTCATGGATAAAAACTAAAGGATTACAAAATCAGACAAAACAGGAAAAATATACTTAGCAATAAACAAGACATTGGCTGGGATCTTCCAAAGTGAAACAATTCTTCCTGTAGTTCATGAACACAAAGCTTTGCGAGTTGTTATATTTAAATACTTTAGTAAAAAGACAAACAGTGAAGAATAAAGCCATGTATATATCTGGACTTATTAGAAACATTACTACATGCAGTGAATCTATTTTGGTTAAATTGTTTATGTTAGGCCATAACAGAGTATAATTCCGTATTCTATACCTACACTAAGGGAAAATGAATCCATTGAGAAGGTGTTTGAAGCAAATACATGAGCAGTATGGTACTGTGCATGCATCTCGAATATTCACACAGGCTTTTCTATCAGAGTGATAAATTATGTCTTGCCTTTAAAGCTTTTCATAACAAGGAATTGATGGCAACTTTCAACTTACAGTTGCTATAGAGTGGTGAAATCTCTAGATGTGGACATATGTTCAAGCTACATATTTGCAGTACTTTTAGGACAAAGTGGATTTCTTTTTTTAGTTGCCTTTTATTGGAATAAATTGTTTCTGACTATTAGAGATGGCAATATTGACAAGATTTAAGAAGTCACTTGATTTGGTGATGGACTCTGTGCTTTCCACAATGAAGTCTGCATTTTGAAGGGCCTCTGGCTAATACAAAGTATATCTGAACTACTGAAGATGGCACAGCAGGGATAAAAGATTGGTAGAATGGCCCAAGGATTACACTTGTTTTCCCCTCCACACTAAACACAAAACTTCAATAGAAATAATATAAAGTTAATGGGAAAGATGAAATTCCTCCAAAAAAGACTGAACTTGATTTACAAACACCATGACATGGATGCAGGAGCTAGAGTAATACAGATTGTGTGTCTAGAGAGGTATTTTTACAAGAAAATGGTAGACTTATTGGATGTTCATTGCATGTCAGAACCAAATAAAAAGTATTCTCAATAATATGACGTCAAGCGTTATATCAATGTTACACTGGTTTGATGTTATGGCCAAACACTCAATTTAAACAAAATATATTGCATAGTGCTTTCAGATCCTGCAGTGAAGAATGCAGTACAACTACTGAAGGCTTACAGAAAAAGACATTTTACTTATTGACATTTGATTATCGCAAAATTACAACAAGGAAATGTTAATTTTCAGTGAAGGCCCAGGGAGAAACACTTCAAAGTATTATAAAAACATTGTAAAATCTTCACAAATAATATAAAACAGCTACTAAGACCATGTGAAAATACTGGTTAAGAATACATACAACTTGTATGACAATGACTTAATATTTACCGATATGTTAGCTTCTTTGGGTAAGTTAGTATTAAGCAAACAGGAATTTCGATAAGAAGTGACAAAAAAAATGGGTTATGGCACATTTAGCAAGCAAGTAATAGGACAGAAACAAACTGAACTTAGGAAGTGAGTGAATAAGGGAGAGTATTGAGAGGTGCAAGTTATGAGTAGGTAATTATTCACATTTAGGGATATAGTTTATCCTGGATAATCACTGGTGATTTCAGGCTTATTACCCAAGGTAGCAGCAGTTTAATGATATGCAGAAAAGATTTGTGAAGCACTAAATATGTACTCACTAAAAAGGACTGACACTGGCAGAAGGCTGAAAACACCAAAAGGGATACAATCAGGATCTGCAGTTCCATACAAAGAAGTTAAAGGCCAAGGAAGCCTTCATAAGTTGACCAAGACTGGACACACTATTTGGACAGCTTTCTAGATGGAGAAAAGGTTTAAAGAGAAATAAACAGCAAAGGAGAAAATTAGGAAATTATGAGCTCAAAAGATGGAATTTCGGACAGACTTTAATGGCAATGTATTATGAAAATTCCATTAAGTACCAAATAGCAGTGGCCATTCAGTTATGCCAATAAAAAGGGTTAATATATGTCATCGGGATAAAATAAAGATAAGAAATAAAATAAGTGAGGATCTGCTGAAAATTTCTTTAGCATTTAGTAGCTATTAAATTATTTTATTCAAAACAGCATGCAAAGCCAGATATGGATACAAAAAGTAAGGAATACTTACAGCATCTACCACATCCTCATCTGACAATGAGCAGGTCAGTGACCTATTTAAACCAGTAAGTGTGCAAGGAAATGGAGAAAGGCCAACTATCAGAAAAAAGTATGGGTAGTGATGGGTGGCAACAAGACCACTATAGAGTAGCATCAGATGACATAGTGGCAGTATTTGTACAGCTTTTAATGAAGCACCAAAACTAAGGTGTATCCCTGAGTCTTCGGATGAGGCTATTTGTTTGTAATACACAGAAGAAAAGGAAGGGAAGCACCTTTGGCTATCCTCCTACAAACCCACTTCACTTTCAAATCATGAATGGTCCAACTGGAAAGATAAGCTGCTTGGTGGATACCATCATTAACAGGCACATATCACTGTGTTTTGGGGTGGGTGGGGAGTCAAAATTTTCAATAGTAGTAGTACAAAAGCTATAATGAGTCGTGCACCAGCTGCTGGGACAGGCTTAGCTATTAGTCTACATGCAGAAAAAGCTTTCAAGAGGGTGGAGTTACTTGATTATGTGTCTTAACAATACTTAGGATTCTAAAACAAAGAGTAAAAAGGTCACACAGGAAAACCAACTGGTTAAAAACACAAAGAAAAATCAAGCAAAGCTAGAATTTCTACTGTGTGATACCTTAAACCTCTTGAATCAGAGGCAACATGGAAAGGATATCAGGTGTTTCAGCTAAATGGCATTTCTGAATGTCCATGACTTTTTTTCTTTTAAGTTTTTTTATGGACAATTTCAGGCCAATAAAGCCAAACCCCTCTAGCTGTGGACATGCATGTTTCTGCCTTATGACATCATCAGCACAGCATAAGAGGAATTTTGACTTCTGGAAACGCAGGGTAGTCCTACCCAACTAACGACCTTTGCAAAACTGCTAACAGCAATATGTGAGGTGTCTACAACTAAGGGAAAAAAATGGACAAAGGACTGTCAAAAGCATTTAAACTGAGAAGAGGTAAGAATGCCTCAATTCATCAGCTTAGTTCGTTAAACCTGGAACTGTTGGCAATGAAGACAAGAATGTATAATCAGAAAAGGAATAAGTGAGCTCTAAACCCATGGAGATAATGTTGCTGCGGCTTTCCAGTGACTGCTGACTTATTTACCCAAACTAGAGAGGTACTTGAACAATCTTTCTGAAAAGATATAAAAATTGACAATTTATGAGGATATAAAACTAATCTACAGGTAAAACTATGTGCATCTGCTGCTATACCTTTAACCACCTTACTGTTCAAGCCTTGCTAGCTGTTTTAGTAAAGTCCCTACTAGGAAAGCCAGCAGCCTAAACCCCCTTTGTTCCAGTTTCTCTGCTCTTCCCCCTCATCCCGTTCCCTGACTTACACTAGCTCCCTTCTTCCGTCAGTCCAACTTGGTCCAGAGAATATCCTAGTGGACTAAAGTGTACTTCTGGATTTGTCCACTAGGTGGCATCCTCCCCCACTAAAATAGACCACTTCACTCACTTCATGTATTCTCTCCAAGCTCTAACATTTCTTTTTCTCGCTATATCCTATACTCTTTTAGCCGACTAAGCTCTAACATTTCTTTTCTTATTCTCATAGCCCACTCTTACCCAACACATCCAGGTCCCCTCTACTTACCATTCTGCAAACTTACCCCTCTGCAAACAATGCTCCACTGATAGGCTCTCGAACCTCTCCAGCCCTCTTTAGTTCTACCCGCTCCGTTCGCCCTACGGGCTCACTCTGCTCCCCTACCATGCCCCCATTTCCCACCCACCCCCAGCACCTCTACCTATATTCCCCCCATAACCACACCCACTGCCATTCTACTCCAATCACATATTCTCTGAAAACAACCACTCCCTTTTTCCCACCCAAATTAACCTTCATTACCTTCCCAAGACTATCCCACATAGCCAATAGGATTCCTCTTTTCCCTCTACTCCCACTCCCTAACCACACCCCTTCCAATCCTAACACAACTCTCCACTCCTGTACTATTATTTCAGTACTTGCCAGCTCCTATATACATAAATCTCCCTTGTATCCACATATAATTCAACAACATTTCAACTCTACATACTCCCCATTTCATCATGCTTTCAAAACCCTCTTTCATCTCCTTTTTACTTCTACTACTTCTTAATTTATCCTATCTTTACTACCTCACCCAACCCCTTACCTCGTACCACTCACAATCCCTCCATGTTACCAACCATTTTAACTCCCCTCTACCATACTCACACAACTCCTATTTCTCCACATCTATATCCTATAAATAACATCCTACTTTTCCCATACAAACGTATCACCTCTCAAACATTTTACCCCGATAGTAACTAGCAAATGCTTCAGATTCACAATAGAACCCAATCTACTTACTAAGCTGTCCAACTACCTCACTAATCCACTCTTACATCTAATTTCCAGTCTATTATCAGGTGACATCCATCCCAACATAGGCCCCTCCACATCTTCCACTACAGACAAGTCCATTTTATTTACTTCCTTTAACTCCCAAACTATAGTAAAACAAAGTCCTAAACCTCCATGCTTGGCTCAAACATAATAAACCTGACATCCTAACCATCTCTGAAACATGGTTAAAACCCCATATAAAAGACTCTGAAATTATTCCATTACACTACTCTATCATAAGAAAAGACAGGTCCCATAAAAAAGGGGGTGGAGTAGCTCTCCTATACTCATCCTCATTGTCAGTTACCCCCTATAACAAACCTATTCCACACTTTAAAAATGCTGAACTACTCCTCACATTACTCCAAGTTAACCTACATAAACACATATGTATAGCCTCACTCTACATCCCCCCAGGGGATAATATTTCTACACTTGAAGATATCCTTCTCCTGGCTCTCCAACAATATCAGCAATGAAACAATAATCTTAGGAGACATGAATATTAACTGGGCCTCCATTCAGTCTCCTAAAAACCCTCTTAATATCGACCCCTACAATTTTTCACAGCTAATCAACTCTAACACACCCCTCAAAAAACCTCTCTAGCGGCAGTATTCTAGACTGGATTCTAGTCTCTCATCCCCATTATTTCTCTGACAGTGGCACTCTTCCTGATCCCCTTAGTGACCACATACCCATCTTCACTCATCGACTCCCATCACTCCTGCATCGCACCCATAATTATATTACTATCCGTAACCAAAAAAACTTTAACCCAACAACCTTTGCAAACTCTCTAAAAGCAATTAACTGGAATTGTCTAAAAACATTATCTCTAGATAAGGCAGTTGCCCATTTCAACTCAATATTCCTTAAAACTACTTGGCTCACATGCACCCTTAAGGACTAAGAGAATTAAAACAGCCCCTTGGCTAACCAAAAACACACTAGCAACTATGCGGCACAGAGAAAGTCTGGGCACACTACCAGAAAAACAAATCCCCCCTAGTCCATAATGAATATAAAAATACTTCGAAATAAGGTAAAAAAGCTCATAATCTCTATCGACAAAATTACTTCTCCACACTCCACAAAACAATAATAAATCAAACCCTCAGAAATTCTGGAAAGGTATCTCTACTCTACTCTCAACCCCAGCAAACAAGACACCCCTACCCCAGACCCAAACGCTCCTGACCTAGATTTGGCTACCCAATTTAACTCTTTTTCCATTGAATCTATTTCCAAATTAACATCATCTTTCTCTAACACCACTACATTCTCCAATACTCCCCCACGCTCCTCCACCAACACTCTACCCTGCACTGCTACTACTTTCTCATTCCCATCTACTAACTCTCGTCCCTCCACTCCTTCTCCTACTCGAACTACTTCATTATCTTCATCTGCCCCTAATTCCCCCTCTTTACACACTCCTTTTCTCTCATTAAAACCTATACCTACTTCTACTATAAAGAAACTCCTTCTGAAACTGAAGTCATGCACTAATGGCTCCTGATAACATCTCTTCCTACTTTCTTAGCAAAGCTGCTGAAGCAATCACCTACCCCATTAGCATCTTAATCAACCGCTCTATCCAAGAATGTATAGTACCCCAAATTTGGAAAAAGGCCTTTATCATACCTTTACATAAAGGTGGCAACAATAACAATGTTACTAATTTCTGCCCCATCGCTATCCTGTCCCCCATCTCTAAACTCCTAGAAAAGTGTATTCAACTACAACTCCTTCCACATCTCTTAGATAATCACCTACTAACTCCCACACAACACGGATTCAGACCAAATCATAGCACTATGACCGCCCTCCTCTCCTTCCTTGAAACTGTAAATAAAGCCCATGACTCTGGCTAAATTGTCTCTACCCTACTACTCGACCTCTCTAAGGCCTTTGACACCATCTCTCACAGCCTGCTACTAGCTAAACTCTCAAAACTTAACCCATCTCCCTCCTCTTTGAACTGGTTCTCCAGTTACTTATCTAACAGATATCAAGCAGTAAAATGGAAAAAGGCCACCTCCTCATTTCTAAATACCCCTACTGGAATACCCCAGGGCTCCATCCTGGGTCCCCTTCTCTAATATATTTATAAATGATTTCCGCAACTCTATCCCATTCTCAGACATCATCCAATATGCAGATGATTCTACTATTATATGCTCTGCCACTTCTATCCCCTCACTCCTAAAACTGACTCAAGATGCTTTTACAACCGCTGAGCAATGAAAAGAAATCACCTAGCACTCAATGCCTCTAAAACCAAATTAATGTTATTTACCCCCTCCAAAGTAACCTCTTTCGATAAAAACACATTCTCTATCACTAGTCAAAATAACTCACCTCTGGAACTGGTGTCAGAGACCAAGTTACTTGGGGTCCAAATTGATAGCCAGCTCAAATTCAACTCTCACCTACAGCTAAATAAAAAAAAAAACATCAAAAACTAGGTATGCTCTACCGACAAAATCATTACCTTACACCTGCTGCCCAAATCACTCTCTCTACCTCAATTCTTATCCCCTCCCTTCTCTACAGAGCTCCACAACTAACTAATCTACAGTCCTCTCTGAAAACACAACTTTCCTCTTGCTACAATAATATCGCAAAGTTCGCTACCAACCATAAGTCCTCCACCCACCACTGTTCCTCTCTCCAAAAACTAAAATGGCTAGAACTACCCAGTTATCTCACATACACTCAACTATCTCTTGCAAACAAGCTCATTTTCAACCCCTCCCTCTCATCAGCCTTTACAATGCACCTTCTTGATAGAGTATGAAGGTCCAACAATCAAAATCTATTAGAAATATATAAACCAACTCGTCCCCCAGCCAAAAATTTTCTGTCTTATGGCCTTGCACGCCTTTGGAACTCCCTACCACCATCCATTCTCACCACCCCCAACCATTTTATTTTTAAAAGATCTCTTCATTCATATCTAGTATCCCAGTGGGAATGCTTTTGCTCCCACCCCACATAACTAACACTTGCAATTTCCATCTTCCTTATTTTCTCTGTTTTCATCCTGCATTTTTTCTTATTATTTACCCCTAACTCATACATATTATTATTCCTATGATATTTGGAAAGAATGCACTAGGCCACACCTCCTAAGTGTTTGCTTCCTAATATGTTATTATTTCTCAGTATTTCCGTGCAATACTTCCTAATATGTTATTTCTCATTATTTTCATGCAATGCTTCCTAATATCTT
The DNA here is from genome assembly GCF_019279795.1 of Protopterus annectens. NCBI lineage: Eukaryota > Metazoa > Chordata > Ceratodontiformes > Protopteridae > Protopterus > Protopterus annectens. The sequence continues at coordinate 1,915,179,563 of NC_056737.1, forward strand.
ATTATTTCTCAGTACTTTCATGCAATATTCCTTTTAGTCTGTATCATCTATTTATTTCATCACTAGTCTGTATTAATTCTAGTTTTGCTGTGTTATTTGAAATTGTTTTTCTTGTATCTTTAACTTTTGTATAATAGTATAATTTGTATAACTACTATGAATAACCTACTGTAACCTATTTAGTTTTGGAGCTTTTCTCCCCAGGACTCCATTGAAAATGGGTTCATTTTGGCCCAATGGACTATCCTGGTAAACCAACTGCAAATAAATAAATAAAAAAAAAATAAGTGAAAATCCAAAATCATTTACAATCCACCATAAGGCGTGTCTGCTAGGATTCATTTGAAGACATTAACTAGAAAATGAGTAGATGTGGGTATGGGTGTACATACATACATATATTATATACACACACTATATATATATATATATATATATATATATATATATATAAAATACACGCACACAATATAAAAAAGAGACCACAATACATCATTTCAAAACTTTTCCCACCTTTAATGTGACCTATAAACTGTACAATTCAATTGAAAACCTAACAAATCTGTTACAGGAAAAAATATAAAAAAATAAAAAACGCACAATAAGCTGATTGTACAAGTGTACATACCCTTAAACTAATACTTTGTTGAAGCACATTTTGATTTAATTACAGCATTCGGTCTTCTTGAGTACACACCTGCCATCAATTAGAGAGACTCTGATTAACCTCACATAAAGTTCCGCTGTCCTAGTAGGATTTTCCTGACATTTACTGAGTTGGCTGCTGCAGCAAAAGCCATGGTTCGCAGAGAACTTACAAAGCATCAATGGGATCTCATCGCTGACAGCTATCAGTCAGGAGAAGGTTACAAAAAAACTTCCACAGTATTGAATATACCAGGGAACACAGTGAAGACAGTCAAAAAGTGGAAAAAATATGGGAACAGTGACGCTGTAAAGAACTGGACATCCCTCCAAAATTGAT
>NC_056737.1:1915185547-1915200547 GCF_019279795.1 Protopterus annectens
CATAAACACTGCATATCTGCAGAGAATTAAACTGAAAAAGGAACATTGTCAATAGTTAAACTCACAAGTTGCAGTTCAGAGAAACTGATTTAAAACAAACAGTATGCTTTTTAAAACAGAGATGAATACTTAACAGTCTAGCCAAAATTAAATGTTCTTATCTAAGAAATGGATTAACTATGTTTGGGGAGATGAAAATAATAAGTATGTTGAGAAGGAGAGGACTAGTTCAGCCTGGGGTAGTGCAGGAGGAGAACCATGTATTATTTAGGTAATTTATTAGTAGATGTTGTTTGAAGTTGCAGAGGTTAGAGGTACACCTAATTTGATGGGGGAAAGAATTCTACTTCTTAACCACAGAGTAAGAGAAGAAACTTTAACCAAAAGAGGCACTGCGCTTACATAAGCCAAGATGACACTGTTTATTAGATTGTAGTTCATTAGGGTGGTAGGAATGAAGAATAGGAGCAAAAGCAGGGAAGTCATCAGCTTTGTGAAAAATGTATGTGGAGATGAGCTGCATGCAATCTTGGTAGTGAAGCAGTTCAAGCCAATTCAATGCTTTAAAGATAATATAGTGGTGGATGTGGTATTGCTTGTTAGTGGCAAATTTAGCAACCTTATAACACACCTCCAACTTATTTACGGTAGCCTGAAGGTTGGGTAGGATGGGTTCACCATATAAGAGAGATGGGAGAAGGTAGGTAGAGGCAAGAGTGGTTTGGGTGGTGTAGCTAAGAAAGTTATGCCTGCACAGCACTCAATATTTTGGGGACTCTTATTTTGATTGTACAGGTCAAATTTATGGTTACCATTTATAAATCACTCTAAGAGGTTATATATGGGAGACTACCTCAATTTCAGCTTTATTTGGTTAAACAGATTTTGAAACTTGCTTTGCTCGGCACGTCTGATTTGTGATAAAATAGTGGTAGCTTTTTTTTTTTTTAGGTTGAGTAATAGCTGGGCATTATGGAGCCACATTTCAACTGAAGAGAAAGCTTCTTGTGCAGTATGGAGTTGAAGCAGGTCATTAGATGCACATACAAGAGTGGAATCATCAGCCTTTTGTATAAGACAGGCTGGACCTATGGTGGTACGACGGGCAATAAGGATATTAAACAGAAAGGGAGCAAGAGTAGAGCGCCTTGGGGTATGCCAGTGGAGATGTGCAGTAGGGAGAGAAACTATTCTGCCATTTTACAGACTTAAGCCTGTCAGCTAAATAGCTACTGAACCACAGTAATGATGGAGACTTCCAAGCTGGCCTGCACACTGATCAACAGCTCAACTTCAGCTCTCCCAGTGTGAAAAAAGAAACAGAGATCAGCGCCAGTAACCGTCAGTTCTAGTAAATTCAGTTACTGGCTAGTAAGTACACCATCTGGATATCAGCAAAGAAGAAATCAAAGAAAATCGGCTAGAAAATGTGAAGAGAAACACTGACTGGGAAGAATCCTGCAGCTGTTCAGAAAAAAAAAGCTATTCAAGCTCCAGGTTTGGTGCCAGACATGGCCTTCCAATAATCTACATAAAAAAAAAAATACATCAAATATGCTCAGAGCTGAAAATAAGGAGTATATCAACGCAAATAGCACAAGGCTGGCAAAATGGAAGAAGCTGTAAACAGATACAACGATGAACTGATAAAACTGCAAAAATCAGAGGTCAAAATGATATCTGAAGAGGAGCCGTTTCAAAAAAAAAATTGTAGAGTCCAAGGACAGAGCATGCAGGGAAAATCTGCTTTCCAAGACCACAAATACCAGGAAACAGCGATCAACTAGTAAAACAAACAAGACGACTCTGGTACCACGCAGACTGTGTTTAATCAACCTCCAATAAAAACAAACAGGGCAAAAAACAAAAACATAAAAACAAGGAGATACTGAGTGCTTTCACTCATCAATTCTGTGGGTATCTTTACTAAGATCTGCTTTCCTACTAGAATCGAGAAAATGGAAGGAACAGACTGCATTAATTCTATGAAAGCACAAATAAGCAACTGGACTAGTACTCCACAGCAGGATTTGTTAAAGGGGCACATCATGTCTATGCTCCAAACCTGACCATGAGAAAGCAAGCAAGATCTGTACTAGTTAAGATGCAATCACTCCAGCAGAAAGTGCCGATCTTGACAAAACTATGGCAGAAGGGAAAAGTGTTAAAAATTGGAGACAGTAAAGTGTTTAGAGAAAATGTTTATTCACTATGCAGCAGCCCAAAGAGAAGCAAATTTATCCTAGCAGTCAGGGAGCGTTGAGAGGCAGCTGGGAGATTCAATCTGCTGTAACCAGCAGTCTACAGAATATTGTTTTCCGGGAGGATCAAAGTCATTTTTTATAAGCAGAACATGCTGAGCAGGAAATACAAACCTTTGCCCAACAAAAAGTGAGCCATTAAATAGAAGGGGACTTTGCTTCTCATTCTTCTGATAATAAAGCTGAGAGAGACTTTAACAGTGAAACCTTTTCCAATGTTCCAAAGGAAAATATCTGAGAAAGAAAAAGCACAGGAGTTGTCTAGAAGAATTGGGAGTACCTTGGAACTGAATCAGAGATGAGCGCTGGGAGATGCAGATAACAGAAGGCCAGCAACACTGAAATTATTGAATAAATGTAAAATTATAAAGTATCGATCAAATTTGTGAAATATGGCCTTACAAGTCAAATTAGAAAGACTGGACTTTTTTAACTTTGTTAAACTTGTGAAGGACTGAAACACATACACCCCACTTCATGTTATGAATATTTGGAAGGAAAATAGAGGGAATAGAAAAAAACAACTAAGTAAAACAACTTTTGTTCTTCACAGTATTTGTATTTAACAGTATTTGTATAAAACATTTCATGATATAAACTGCATCTTGTATAGTAAAGAATTTTCAAGTTATTGTTATATGTGATAAAGATGCTAAAGTAAATAGTATGAAGAAAGGTTGGTATTACAATGTAAAAAGAGAAGACAAGCTGGATGAAAGCATGTTTAAGTTAATATCCTACAATCTTGAGTTATTGAGGCGGGGCTGGCGTGTAAAAAGTGCACAGATGACAATATATGTAAAGCTGATATTTTCCTCTTACTTTTGTAGAATGCAATGGCTGAATTCAGGCCCTATTGCTTAACCTAATATTTTTGTGTAGATATGTAAATAAGAGAACACTGAATACAATGAAAAGGTTTCCTTTAGCAAATAAATGTTCTGTGTGACTTGAGAAGTCTGTAGCTCAGAGCAGCTGTACATTTTGTTCTTGTGTTTTCATGGAGACAAGCTGAATATGGGGGTATTTAAGGCTAAATGTTAATATATTCTGAAAACTATAAGCAGGCTTTCACATTTGAAAGGGAAATAAAGACGAGAACAAACAGCAAGTAGTGCAAGGAGGAACATTGGCAGTAACTTATCTTAGCATGGATAACCTTAATTTTTGGTTGGGTAATGCTTGTGTGTGTGTGTGCACCTGTCAGTCTGGGACAACTCTTCCTACCAGGAGGTTTAAACTTAATTATTTAAATATGTTATATAGTTTTGTATGCTTGTTTTCAATTAATATGTTATGGGGCTGTTCTAGGGTGTGTGTTTCTTTTGATGGGGGGGGGGTTCATTAAAACAAAACGTATTGTAAAATGTAACGTACGTTCAAATGGAGATGACGAGAAATAACTAAAAGATCAACCGGCCAAACATTAGTGGGTGCATGTAACACAATAACAGGAAGCAGACATTTAAAAATCTTTTATACATAAATAGGTTGGAATAATAACTTCTTACAATGACTACACTTGTCCATAGAATTTTGGAACCTAAATGGCCTTTACAGGTACAGACAGAAAGGAAACAGTACAGAATAATATTAAGAAATGCACAGTGCAAATAGCAATGCTACAAAAAACACATTTGGAAAGAGGTGAGTATGTATATTTGATAAAGAAATGATTTCAGGAAGGATATTCAGCAGAGTACCATAGAAAAAGGAAAACAGAAGAGCTTCAACAGTGAAAGAAAAGGGAAAAAGATAATGGCAGATGTATGGTAGTAAGGGGCTACTGGCAAGGGAAGAGGATTATGCTGGCATGTATTTACATTCCACCTAAATATGTTACTATGGAACTTAAGAAAACTTTGGGAGAAACAATAAGCTTTCAAGCAGGGAATATTACTTATAGGTGGGGACTGGAATTTAATTTGCAGCAATGAGGATGCAACTGGAGGACCTAGAAGGAAAAAAAAAAAGTGTGTCTCTGTAGAAATGTTTAAAAATATATAGTATGGAAGATATGAGTTCAGTAACACGAACTCTGAGAATGTATATATTAACCAAGGTACAATAACTGGGCTAAATCCGAAAGAAATTATATATCACAGGAACATGTACATTTAATTGAAATCTTCAATACATATCCAATAACTATTTTACAATACCAACTACGACAAAAAAAGCAGAGTAATGAAGTAAAAATGAGAAACTTCTGCTTCCCCTACCTAACTGGTAAAAAGAAAGGAATTTAACAAATTGGTACTGCAAATTATTTCAGCATTATTTGGGAAGATAGAAACTTTTTTAGAAGTTCTAGTTAGTGAGTGGGATAAAATGAAAGTGGAGTTTAAAACTAGGGTCCAACTACGAGACAGAGAGAAATATGGTTAAGAAGGAACCAGGAATTATTTACAGGGGCTGCAGAATAAGGGGAAATCGCACAGAAGTGGTGCCAGTTGTGAAGATTGAACTTAACACAATAGTATATGTTTGAATGATCACTGCTGCAGTAGCCTTCACTATATGGGTTATATCCAGTCAGCTTCCAAAGCTTAAGGATATCTACCATGTTCCCAAATTGTCAAGCAGCTTGAGGTGAGCTTTCTAAAAGACAAGTCTGGGAGTGAAGCCATTCAGAGCTTTCCTGCCAGCAGAGATAGAGAGGCTGAGCCCTGAAAGGAGAACACTTTAAACAAATGTCTACACTCTGCTATAAAACACACCCAAAAACAAGGCAGATGGAGGGAGGGAGGGAGGGAATAATTACCGCAGCAGTGATCATTCGAACATCTACTGTTAAGGCAAGTCCATCATACACAGCTGCACTTTGCTCATCATATTGGTCACTGATGCAGTATCCTTAACTATATTGGCAAGTTACTATAGCTAACTATATCTGGGAGATGGAAGAAGAGTCCAGGAACTCTTGGAGAATAGCAAAGTATGATCTGTACATAGAGAAGGAATCAAGCTTATAGTGCTTTGTAAATCCATGTACAGAGGACCAAGAAGCAAATTCTAGAATACCTCTAGAATCCACCCCTTTCCAAAAAGCCATAGATGAAGCAAAGGCCTTGGTAGTGTGGGCCTTGGCCCTGCATGGAATAGATCTGTTACAGTGAGTATGAAAAAACAGCTTTAGACAACCATTTTGGAAATGGTCTGTTTTGACACGGGCTGTCTTCTCACCTTCACAACAAACAATGATCTGAAGATTTAGTTCTGTCAAGGTAGTGCCAGAGTTGTCTGTGGATATCCAAGGTATGGAGTATCCTTTCTCCCTCAGTTTTAGGTTCAAGAAAGAAAATGGGGAGATGGATAGTTTAGTTTAAAGTAAACTTAGATACCACTTTAGGCATAAAAGGAGGTTGTCTCAAAGAAACCCTGTCCCGATGAAAAATGGAATAGGGGTGACTCACCTTAAGAGCTTGTAACTCAGATACCCTTTCTTGCAGAGGTCAAAGCAATCAGAATAACTATTTTCCGTGTTAAGAAGCTCAAGTCAGCTAGACTAGCTGATTCAAATGGAGCACGCATTAGCTTCTCTAACACACAATTAAGATTTCACTAATGGGCCACCGGTATTCTTGGAGGCCTTTTATACAAAACCCCTTTCAAAAACTTTTTTACATTAGACTGCATTGAAAAGGGAAGACCCATGAGCAGACATGGTGAAATGGCCAATAAATGAACCTTGACAGAGGAATAAGAAAGACCATAGGATAGTAACTCACACAAATAGTGTAAAACCAGCTCTGAATGGGTGCTGGTTATGTTCCTGGCATCAACTAGAAAACCTTTTCCGTTTACCAATATATTATTTTCCAGTAGCAGGTTTTCTTGCCTCCGTTAGAACCTGCTGCATGTCCTCAATAAACAGGCACCTAAAAGGAATTAAGACCCTATCATTCAGGCAGTCATCTGAACAGGATTGATGTTGGGGTGCATCAAACACCCCTGTTTTGTTTAAGTATATCCAGTCTGTGAGGAAGTTTGTCGTAACTGCCCATGGCCATTTCCAAAAGAACTATGGTTGCCTCGGCCAGAAGGGAGTCACCACAATGATCTTGGGGAATTTCCTCTGAATCTTCACATGTACTCTGGATATTAGTAGAAAGGGTGGAAAAGCATACAGGAACACTCCTGTCCAAATTAAAGAAAAGACATTTGTCCTCCTGAAGGTAAAAATATCTATTTGAGAAACTCCCCACAGATGAGCAATTCTTGGAAGATTCTCTGATCTAGTTTCCATTCATGAGGGTCTGCCCTGCTCAGCCACACAATTTTGCCCTGATAGAAAGAAGGATGCCTGTACAGTGAGACATGTCTAGTCTGCAAAGGAGTGGTACAGTCCGTTAGCTCCTTGCTTGCTGACGTGCCACATGACTGTGATACTGGCTGTTACTACTCGAACAGCTCCCAGACACAAAGCTATTTCAGAGAGTTGAGTGCCTTGATCAGGGCAAAAATCTCGAATATTTATGTGCTTAAATCTATTTGGTATCCCATACCCCCTGCCATTTTATCCCTCCTGAAACTGCTCCCCAAGTAAAGTCTGTGGTGGCTGACTGCTTTGGGGTGGGGTAGGAGAAGGAAAGACCTGAATTCAAAGATACCCATTGTCTCCACCATAAGATCTCTTTTCTGATGAACACCAGAAATGTGACTTGAAAACGATAAAGGGTGTCAATACTGCTACCAAAGAGATTTCAGATACCACTGTAGCTTTCTCATGTGGAGTCTTGCCAGGGTATCATGAGAGTCAAAGATGCCGTGAGACCCAAAATCCTGGAGTATTCCCTCACAGTGACTGAAGTCCTAGTGGAAAACCTTAGAAACAGATCTAAACAAAGCTCTATCTTATCTAGTGGAAGAAAAAAACTGATGTGAGGTGTCTGGCTGACATTTCAGGAATACAATCCTTTGTGAGGGTGTCAGACTTTTGAATGCTCTCTTGAAATCCCAGCTTGTGTAAGAAACCTCTCACCAAAAAGAGAGACTCCTGACACTTTGAAAAAGATTCTGCAAAGATAAGCAAGTCATCTAAATAAGGAAAAATGTTGCTACCCTGTAGCCTGCAATGAGCTAGAACTGCAGCTAGACACTTTGTGAACACTCCTGGTGCAGTGGGTAAGTCCAAAGGGTAAGGAAGAGAATTGATATTTGATCTAGAACACAACATTAAGAAACATCTGAAGTCTGGATGAATGAGGATTTGATTAAAAGCACAGCATTATCAAGAAACCTGAAAGAATAAGAAGAGATAACAGGTGAAGGGACATCATTCTGAATTTGGAGACCATCACAAAAAGGATTAGAAAAAGAAAGATCCATAGCTAGGCATTTTCTTTCTTTGGCACAAGGAACATCCTTATAAAAAAAATTCATTCCACACTTAGGAACAGGAAAACTGGTTCTATCACTACTCAGGATAGCATGCAATGAATAAGAGGTAAAAACTAAACAGCCTAATCTAGAGGATGAGGAATGAGGTACCATAGCTTACGCCACCCAAGAAAGTTATTTTCCTGTGCCACTGTCCAGCAGAGACACAGAAGTAATCCCCGGGGTGTATTTCCTATTTACCATCCACTCATCAAGATTTTTCTTGAAGAGTGCTAATGAAGAACTTTGCTTGACATAGATGGGTAGCTTGTTCCAGAGTATAGGAAGTCTCTGGGACAGGAATCTATCCCTCCAGCATGTCCTGTTTATTGTGGTGACAAGGTTTAGGTCCCTAGAGCGTGTAGCTCGGAGGGATTTGGATTTCTTTAGGTGTAGCATGTCCAACAGCTCTGGGTTTGACATAGCTTTATATGTTAGGCAGAGATCACCTCAGAGTAGGCAATATGCTACGGAGTAAAGCTTGAGTTTTTTGAGGTGGTCAGTGTAGGGCATTTGTTTGAGGCCAGTAATCCTCTGAGGTACTTCTGTGGCCTTTCCAGCTGCTGCAGATGTCTTGTGAGGTATATTCCAAAAGAGGTGTTGTACTCTACAATGGGTCTAATGAGTGACGAGTAGAGGGGAACAATGACCTCTTTTTTCCTGGATGAGAACCCTTTTATGATGAGGTATGCCACATAGGACTTCCTGACTACTGTGGCGATGTGACTATCAAAGGAGAGACTACTGTCCACCTGGGTCTCAAGGTCTCTTATCACGCCAGTGTAAGTAGATTGCTGCCTACGTGGTAGTTCATGGGTACAGAGTTTTTACCAAAGGGGATGACACTGCACTTTTTGGCATTGAGCTTGAGGCCATGGCTCTGACACCAGGCATCTGTCTCAGTGAGGCCCTTCTGTAGGATGTCCACATCATTTGGGGAATTGACTATGGCTCCTAGTTTGCAGTCATCTGCGAACTTCATTTGCCAGAGGCTTTCTGTGTTGGCCTGTACTTCAGAGAAGTAGAAACCAAACAGGAGAGGTTCCAGGACGGAACCCTATGGTACTCCACTTGTCACTGCTTTGAGGTCAGATATGGAGTCTGCAACTTTTACTGTGTGGGTTCTGTCAGTGAGCCAGTTGGCAACCCATCTTGTGACATAGGGATTTATACCTAGTTTAGTGAGTTTAGCTATAATTCCAGAATGGGGGATGGTGTCGAAAGCCTTGGCGAGGTCAAGATAGGCCGTATGAACCACCTTACCCTCACATCCACGGCTTTGGTGACTGCTTCAAAGAAGTCAATCAGGTTCAGGAGGCATGATCTGCCTTTCACAAACCCAAACTGTGTGGGATCCAAGGTTTGGAGGTTACCAATATCTTTGTTAGTTCCATGATGATACGTTCCATGGCCTTGGAGACCAGGCTCGTCAGGCTAATAGGTCAATAGTTCCCAGGATCAGTGGTGGCTCCCCCTTTGTGGAGTGGGATAACTGTTGCTGTGCGCCATTCAGTGGGCACAAAGCCTGATGCAAGGCTATTATTGAACATGGTGCTTAAGTGGGGAGCCAGTTCGTTCTTAAGTTCGTGTAAAACGCAGCCTGGGATGTTGTCCGGTCCCATGGATGCTGTGTTTTTGGCTTTAGAGAGTGCAGCTTTTACCTGCATAGTTGTGATTACAGGGACTCTGCATTCTTCCTGTATAGATATAGGCCCTTTACAGGGTGAGAGTCGGGTTAGCACTGAATCGATCTGCCAGGATTTTGGCAAGATCAGTTGGTTCTGTAATTTTCGTGCCGTTGTGCTGTAACTCGGAGCAGATCTGGGTGTTGCCATCTAGATACTTGCTTTGTGGTTGTCCTTGGATTTAGTGGCGATTTTGTTTTCGTAGCTAGCTTTGGAGGATCTTGTATGTGATCTCAGCTTCTTACTGAGGCTGACCAGGGAGGTCCTCCACTCATGGGATTTTACTCTCTTTTGCAACAGTTTCTTCCTTCTGTTGTACAGTTTGTTTATGGCAGGGGACCACCAGATTGGCTTCCTTTTTTTTGGAGGACAGCGTCTTGGTTCTGTTTGGGATAGCACGATCCATGCACTCGTGTAAGTGCTTATAGAGTGCATTTGTGTAGGATTCAGCAGTTGTAACTGTATTGTCCATCTGCATGGGTGTCATGTAGTTCACCACTTCTGTCTTAAGAGGCAGGAAGTTGGCTTTGGAAACATTTTTTACTGTGGTTTCCTTAATGGGAGGGTGGGGGCAAGATGTGGATATTAAGGACGATAAGCTTATGGTCGGATCGGACCAACGAGGCGTTGACTTCAGGTGTGGAACACCGGTCACTCATGTTGGTAATGACTAGGTCTAAGATATTGTTGCCCTTGGTGGGGGTGTGGATAAGTTGATCTAGGGCATTGGAGTTTATGAATTCCAGAAAGTGTTGACCTAAGGAGTTGTTACACGAGAGGTTTTCCCAGTTAATGGTGGGGTAGTTGAGGCATACATACACTGCAAACGAGTCGTGACCTGTGCAGTAAAAGAAACTGAATTATAAGCAGGTTTTTCCTCACAAGAAACATCCAATGAACATTCCTCACACTTCCACAATTTGTCAGAACTAAAATTAGCCTGACAATTCAAAGTTTTAAAAATCAAAGTTGCAGAAGTATACATTTTTATTCCCCAAACCTATCAATTTTCCCAGCCTCATCAGAAAGATTAGGATTGGAATTAAGTGCTTAGCAGCACTGGGATCAACTAAAGCTGTAGCTGCTGAGTCAGGGTTGGAAATAGTGTAAAAAACTTTGAGAGGCAGCTGGCTATCAGGAAAACTGAAGTAAAACACATCCTCTAACGCAGACAGAACAGGAAGAAGGGGTGTGGATTCTGGAAAATTCTTCTTTAAAAGGAAAACTCCACCTTTGCCTACAGTTTAACTCAACTCTTAGGTTGTTTTTCTCCATGCAATACAATTCCAGTACTTTGTAGGCACCTGAAACCTGCTAGTACTTTTATAAAAAGTACGGTTGTGTAAAATCTTACCATAATAGAAGTCCTCGTCTTCACTGCTGCAGTATTCCTAACTATAAGAGGTTCCCTGCCATGGAAGCCCAAAATCCGGCCAGCCTTCCAAAGACTTTTGAATTTAAAAGGTATGCCAAATGTCACCATATGCTCTCTGCATCAAATATGGCACAAAGGTGATGTTCAAGCTTACCAAAACAGAACTGATTGCCCCAGGAGGAACACCAGTCCAGGTAATGCGTACATCCAAGGAAGAAGAACCACGGGGATGGAGGGAGGAAGCTAATACTGCAGCAGTGAAGGCAAGAACATCTACCATTATGGTAAGATTTTAAACTGTACGCAGTATTCCTAACTATATAGGGGAGTGCCAAAGCTAAAGAGGAAACTTGGGAGGAGGAAAGGGCAGAAGAGTCCCCTAAAAGAAAACATGAAGAATCGAACTAGGAAAACCAGCCCTAGCTCTAGAGGTATGCACAGACATCCAGGTAGCTGCTTCAAAAACAGAAATAGTACACAAGCCTTTGAAAAAAGCACCAGAGGAAGCCTCAGCTCTAGTAGAATGAGCCCTAATTGAAAAAGCAAGGCTCTCGTCATGAAAAGTGTAACAAAAGGAAATAGCCTTAGAAATAGTTTGCCTGGATACAGCAAGCCCCAATGATCTAGGATGAAAACAATTGATTAGATTTTTCTAATAGCCTTGGTCATATCCAAATAAACTCTCTAAGTTGCCTGTGCATGTCCAAAGTATACAGCACTCTCTTGTGAAGAGAAGCAAAAAGTAGGTAGATTAAGTGATTGCTCATTAACCACCTTTGGCATAAAAGAAGGGTTAGTGCGCAAAGACACACTGTCCTTATGAAAAATCAAAAAAGGAGGACAAGCCATAAGGGCCTGCAACGCAGACATCCATCTGGCAGAAGTGCTAACAAACACAGTCTACCAGGATCAATGTTGCAAGGAAGCTGAAGTAGCAGGCTCAAAAGGAGCCCAAGTCAACTTCTCCAAAACAAAATTAAGATCCCAGGGAGGAGGAACAGGCTTCCTGAGAGGTCTAATATTAAGAACACTATTAAGAAATTGTTTCACCTCTAATCTAACAACTAAAGGAGGAGAAAAAGGTAGACAAGCAGAAATAGCTGATAGGTGGGTCTAAATAGAAGAATAGGCCAAACCAGCATTGAGCAAACTCACACAAATAAGAGAACCAAATGAGCATCCACATTGGGTCCAGGTTACGACAGACGCACCAAAAAAAAAAAAAAAAAAACACTTCCATTTGGATTAGTAGGATTTCCTAGTCATCGGTTTCCTGGTCTCCTGCAGGACTTGCTGCAAGTCCTCAGAAAAAATGTTTTAGAGGAATCATAATCCTATCAACCACAGTGTCAGCTGAAGCGTGGGCAGATGGGAATGCATGAGAGATCCCCTTGTCTTGTGAGATTACATCCACCCTCTGAAATAACTTGTGGTCATTGCCTCTGGCTAGATGCAGAAGAGGGAACCAGTGCTGTTGTGGCCAAAAGGGAGTCACCAACAAGATTTTGGGAGCATCCTGTTGAATTTTGAACAAGATTTTCAGAATGAGAGGAAGGGGAGGGAATGCATAAAGAAAGATCCCCTTCCAAGAGAATGAGAGGGCGCCCACCTTCCATACCAGAGGACCTGGGACTCTGGCACAAAACAGAGGAAGTTGTCTGTTCAGAGGGAAGGCAAGAAGAGCCACTTGAAAAGTGCACCACTGGTGGATAATATCCAGAAACACATCTCTGTGAAGCATCCATTCACCGGACTGAGTTAAGGACCTGCTGAGAGTGTCTGCCACAATGTTCTGACCAGAAAGGATATAAACTGCCTAAAGAGTCACTTGACAGCAAGATCCCATGGCAGAAGTGCTCACCAGCAAAGAAGATAAGAGCTCATCGCTCCTGCTTGTTGATATACCATATCACTGTAGTACTCTCTGTGAACACCATCAGAGGTCCTGGAGAAAACAGAGACACTAAAAGGCCTGAAGAGCCAGCAGAAGAGCTCTTATCTCTTTGATGATGTGCTGCTCCTGCTGATGACTGTACCCCCGTACTTTGAGAAAGCCAAAAGTTGCCCCCATCCCATATCTGAGGCATCTGTGAACAATTCCTGAGAGGGAAGAGGGGGATGAAAAGGGATCCCTGGATTCATAGAACTGCTGAATCCACCAGAGAAGTTCCTGTCAGACGAGGAAGAAGAGGAACTACAAATTCTAGAGGATGAGCATGTTGAAGCCACACTGACTTCAGAAACCACTGAAACTTTCTCTTATGAAGTTTGGCCAGAGGAAACATTGGCATGGTGGATGCCATGAAACCCAGAACCCTCATATTACCTGGTGGTAATGGAAGTCAGAGGAGTATGTGGAAGAATGAAATGAGAGTTAAGGCCATTGGAGAACGCAGAGAAGTAAGCATTGGCACTGTCTGAATCCTGTAATCCAGAAAAACATGATCCTAAGGAGTCGTCTGAGAAGGCTTTTTGAAATTTATAGTGAACCCCAGGATATGAAGGAGACATGGCAAAATGAAGATTTTGCAAAAAAAGGTCTCTGGAAAGGATGCCTGAATCAACAGGTAGTCCAAAGTAAGGAAAAATTTGGATCACTTGAAGTCTGCAAAAGGCAATTAAAGGAGCAAGATACTTGGTGAATACCCTTGGGGCAGAAGAAAACCCAAAGGGCACAGCAGAGAACTGAAAATGCTAGGAAGCAACATAGAAAGGCAAAAACTTCCTGAAAAAGAGGATGGAACGAATATGGAAACAAGCATCCTTGAGATCAAGAGATAGGTCTGAGGAAGCAAGAGAAGAAACAGAATCTGAAGGGACAGCATCTGAAAGGAAGGTACCTTTAGAACAGTGTTCAGACGAGAGAGGTCTAGAATAGGTCTACAAGTGCCCTCTTTTCTGGGCGCTAGAAATAGTCGGGAGTAGAACCCTTTCCCGCTTTGGGACACAGGCACCTCTTAAATAGTACCCTGAGACAACAGATCTTGAAGAATCTCTAGTAAAAAGGGAAGATGTTCCCGAGAAGGATAAGGAATGCCTATAAAAGGAGGATAGGATTTCCACACCATGAAGAATCGTGAGTGATATGAAGCCATACCGAAAGAGAAAGGTGAAGAAAGAGGAATGAGGCTGGGAAGGTACAGATATAGTTCACACAGTGCCAGGTCTGTCCAAAAAGGAAGGCTTCAGAGTCCCCGAAAATGAAGGAGCCCATTTGCCACTCTTCACTCTATTAGCAGAAGGATGGGATTGCCTGTGAACAAAGGCAGGATTAGCGGGGTAGTTCCTCTGAAATTTAGTATCAGGAGAAACAAACACATGTTTAAGCTCCCGTAAAGCCTTACCCTCATCCTGAAGGGACTTAAACCAGTAGCAGCTTCCCCAAACAAAAGTTTGGGACCCAGAGGAGAATCCATTAACTTAGTTTTAATATCATCAGGTAGAGGTTGAAACCTAAGCAAAGAATACCTCTGCATATCTAAACCAAAAAGAGCAGCTGAGAAGAGGCATCCTCCACATCATAACTACATTTAATAGAATGATGAATAACCTGAGAGGAAATCCCTAGCAAGGAAAGAACAGAAGTTTTACTCTCAGAGTCTGGAAAATCAGAAATAAGTTGACAGTCCTGAGAAAGAAGAGCAAATGCATACCTAGACATATGGGTCTGATAATTAATACCCCTAAAAACTAGGGTAGCAAAAGTGTAAATCTTTTTGCCCAGCTTGTCCATACTTCCGCAATACATTTATATATAAAAAAAATTCTCAGGTACCCTATAAAATGTATCAGGCTTCTTGGAAGCACGGGTGGGGGGAGAGAAAATCAGGCGCCTGAGAGGCACTGGAGAAAGCATCCAGTAAAGCAGCCAAGACAGGAGGAATCGCCACAGGTTTAAGAGAGTTCAAATGCAACAAATCATGTTACCCGTTATGGTTATCAGAAACCTAACTACAATCCTACTTTAAAAAAAAAAAAAAAAATCCATCATCCAAGAGACCGTGTCCCCAAAGGAAATTTCCGTCAAAGGAACATCAGGGCTAATAGGTTCCTCCTCTTCTGACCCAGAGTCTAAAGCAGAAGGAATACGGGTAGAAGTTAGGGATTCATCAGCAGAATCCGACTTCATCCTCAGAAGAATCCTGGTTTCTAGGCCTTTTAAGAGGAGTACAGGACTAAGGAAGAGCAGGAACTGAAACCCCATGAGGAGGATTTAAGGACAGTAAAGCAGAAAATAACCCCTAAGTAAAAGCCTGCCACTCACTTTGTGGATCCCTAGGAACATACAGTTTAATTT